>NC_066536.1:13519229-13671729 GCF_024679095.1 Eriocheir sinensis
ACATCCCTAATTTATTTATGTTGTCATTTGTTGTCCATTATGGTGCAAGGGAACATCCTTTCTTCACCATTAATCTGTATTGTTACATAGTTGTAGGATTTCGTGAGACAGTGAGCGGAGTGCCCTGCATGGCGTGTGCTTTAGCTGTCTCCTGGCTGCATCTATGGGTCTCGCATGGTCTAGTTTCATTAGAGTAATAGTAACACAAACGGTAATGCAACAAACAAGGTACTTTCCCTGCACTGATAATTTGTTCTTCATGTGATATTTTTGTTTCGACTTTCGTTCAGTACAACGGCGGGCAGACTCGCACAAAGTGACCAGTGTGCTGATCTGGACCAGTCTGTGATCCGCTGAGGCACAGACATCCTTACAGTGGGAGTAGAAAGTGTCACCCAAGCAGGCAGGCAGACAGGCAGTGCACTAGTCTGTGAGCTGAGCAATGGTGAGGCGAGGCTTATTCAGGAACCGGGCTCCCCTCCCAGAGTTATTTTCTTTGGTATTGGACTTGCAAACAAACCACCACCTTCACATTATACTTGCCGAAGAGATGAATGCCAGTTGATAATGTACAGTGTATCATGTGGTGTCATGAATCATTAAGTTATTTTTTATCAGAAGTTTGAGTTAAGTACAAAGTTTTTAGAATAAAGTGTAGTCAGACTAAAAGTATTGGTTGACCTTTGTTTGCACGGTTCGTACGATGTTTTGTAAAAGTTTATATGCTCTGATGTAAAATTTGAACAAGGTTATGAGAAGCCATTGCTTGGGATTTTTTTTATATAAAACTATATATATATATACATATATATTTTTATTAAAATATATTAGGGGTGTTTGGTTTGTGTACGAGGGCCTGGTGCCTGGCCTCGCTACTCTCCAGGGGATTCCAAGTATCTGTTCAATTCTTATAATTGTCATCACTCCCGTTTTCATAGCCATGGCTGAGTTTCAGATTCATGTAGGCTAGTGTTTTCACTTCATAAGTAAGATAATAGGGCCTTTTTCAATAAAGAAGATCTGAAAAATAATGTTTACAATTATTTCATCGACCTCTGAATGTGATTTTCATATTGTATATCATGTTTCTTTTTACTCAACATTACTGTGACATGTTATAACACAGGCTGTTCTTTACATAGCACAGCATAGTTTAGTTTGCAGTATTTTTACCTTCCACAGTTAGGTGTGATGGGTTGTTCCTTCAAGAGGGGAGTATCAAGACAACTTTGAATATAGAACATTTGTTTTTTAGCATCTGTTCTTTTTTATTAGGGCATAATTGTGTTTCATTGTCTTTCTCTTTATATTGGGCTATTATTGTTTCTTTTTGTGGCATTATTGTGTTTCAGTGTGCTTTTCTTTTTATTGGTCATTGTGTTTCAGTGTCTTCTCTTTTAATTGGGTTATTATTGTGCTTCGCTTTTTGTTTTTCCCTTTGTTGGGTAATCAGTTTTCATGTTTTCACAACTTGCATTCTCTTTTACTGGGGTATTGTTGTGTTGCAGTGTTTCTTGTTCTCTTTATTTATTGGGTTTCAGCTTGGTGTTCTCTTTATATTGGGGCATCATTGTGTTTCATAATCTGTTCTCTCTTTATTGGGGGTATTTTTTGTTTCAGTGTTTCTTTTTATTCAGGCATTGTGTTTCAGTGTCTTATGTTCTCTCTTTATTGGGGCATCATTGTGTTTCAGCATCTTCTGTACTCTCTTTATTGGGGGTATTTTTTTGTTTCAGTGTCTTCGTATTGAGGCATTGTGTTTCGGTGTCTCTTGTTCTCTTTGTTAGGGCAGCAGGTTGAGTTTTTTTTACCCAACTCACCAATTTGTATATCAAACACCAAATTTCTGGGCAGCCGTGAGGTTAATCCACACTCTGTTCTGGACATGATTTCAGCGTTATGGGAGGTTCTGTGCATGGTATGTATGTATAAATAATTGACAAGTTGATTGGCTTTGGTTTTAGGATATAGGTGTGACTGGAAATGATGTAGAGAAGCCATAGGAAGGTGTGGTAGTGTTGGTAGGGGTGGGGGAGGGGAGAAGGAGGGCAGAGTGCGAGATATTGGTGTGGACATTTGTGGCCTAGGATGTGGATGACAGGTAAGACGTATTGTGAAGAATGCAGGGGTGTGAGGCCCCAGTGAAGGAGAAGGGAAAGTAAGGCAAGACTGAGATGAGATTTTGGCTAGGAGTTTAGTCTGATTTTCTGGAGGGTGGGGGGAATGAAAGAAGAGTACATACTTGTGTTTTGTATATGAAGGGGAATGTTGGATGAGAGGAGAATAGCGGTGTGGTTGGGAAGTGAGGTACTGAAGTGAATGAAAGGGAAAGTGGGGTGTGGAGTGGATGAGAACAAGTGGGGTGTTGAAAAGTGAATGAGGATATAAGTGGAATGTTGACAGTGAATGAGGATAGAAGTGGAATGTTGACAGTGAATGAGTGTGCAATACCTTGTGGAGAAATTTGCCTAGTGGGGTCTGTTCCCACTAATACCTTTCAGTTGAAGTTCATCCACAGTCAGGCTACACGTGGGCAAGGGAATGAGAGGAGCTTGATAGATTATGTAACTGTTGACAATAGGTTGAAGCAGATTGTATTAGACGAGAGGATTATAAGGAGGAGGAAGGAACTGGGAAGTGAGATTGCATGACTGGATACAGAGAGGAAGAGCAGGAGAGAGTAGGTGAGGAATTCGCATTGAGTGGGGTGTTGATAAAGTGAATGATTGGAAGTGGAATGTTGATAGAATGAATGATGGTTAGGGCAACAGGAAGAAAAATTGTAAAGTTTCGTTTAGTCGGCGCAACATGTGGTCATATGCCTCAACAGGAAGAAGTATGTGGGGTATAGGATAGGTGAAAGAGGAAAGAAAAAAAAAAGATGGAAGACATGATATATAGGAGGCGGTTGAGGAGAAAAGGAAGACCTACAAGGAAATGCTACAGAGAATGTGGATAAAAAAAATGCGTTAGCAAACATAATTTTTTCTTCATTGTTGAAAGTAGATGTAGAGGAGTAAAAAAGGTTGTGGAAGCAGAATTTTGATTGATGAATGAAAGCGATAGAGAGCATAGGCTATACACAGAGAGGGGTGAGATAGAGGAAGGAACAATAAGCTAAAAGTAGGAAAGGCCCCTTGATATTGATGGATCACGGCAGAAAGGATGAAATATGGAGCCGAAGAGGTATATGTAATCTAGCATGAAAGCAGGCCGGCAGGGTGAGGTGCTGGGAGGCAGGAGAGAGGCTATCATTCAGTAGGCTAATCATTGCTCTGCCATTTAAAAGGAAAGGAAAGGGATGATGAACAGTTTTAAGTGAATAACATTACTTAGTATGTCGGGAGTAGTAAATTTAAGGATTATAAATGGATTATCAACAGCTTTAGGGTAATAAGTTTATTTAATTAATGTGTCGGGAGACTTAAAGGGTTGTAAATGAGATTGGTGACGGAAATAACCGATGAAAGTGTAGGCGATGAGCAAGGAGATTTTAGGAAAGGAAGAGAATATGGGGATAAAAATATTGCACTAAAGATATATGTAAGAGTAGCCATAACAGAGGAGAGCATGCGTTGTGGCCAGCTGAATGACCTCACCACGGGGGCAAGACGGATTTCACCCCTGGGGCTCCCTGGGGCCGCAGTTGTGCCCACGGTAAAGGGTGCTGCCGCTTCTGGGTCCATTTTTTTTTTTATTATTTTTTTTTTACAGCAAAGGAGACAGCTCAAGGGCAAAAAACAAAATGGAAACTAATAAAAAATCCCGCTACTCACTGTTCCTAAAAAGAATCCAGAGAAGTGGCCGAAAGACAGGTCAATTTCGGGAGGAGAGGTGTCCTGATTCCACGCAATATCAAGAAGGGCGGATATCATACTACGAAGGCCTTGTATGGTGGCTGCCTTGTGCTCCTGGGTCAAAGGTGAGTTGGTAGTCTGCTGCAATCCCATCCTAATGTATACCATAATCACTTTGCCGTGAACATATATTACACATGAAATTTAAAATGCTGAAAACGTCATTGCAGTGGCCAGCCGGTAAATATCAGGAGGACGTTTACAGCAACGAAGGTAAAGATAGCTACGCAACTCTATCGTGGGTTAGTGGATCACTTTACCGCGGCTTATGAACGAAATTCTAATAATACAGTAGCCTAAATTTCATTCCAGGGGCCAAGCTATGAACCCGTAAGCACGCCAACACTCTCTGCCCCGCATATTTTCCTTCTCTCTGCGGGTATGTGGCGCCCACTTTTGAATTGGTCAGGTCACTTCAGATTAGGGTAGATTAGGTAAGGTTAGGTTAGTGTTATTTACTATAGTCTGTTCACTTAAGTCTGACCCAAGCTGACAACATAAACCTAAGCGTGTTCGTAAGCACAGTGCAGATTAGTAGAAAGTGCTGCGTGAGATAACCACAAACAGAGGTTAAAGAAAACTTGGAAGCCATACCAGTAGCCAATCAACACTCGGCTTGCAAACACGCTTAGGTTTATGTTGTCAGCTTGGGTCGGACTTAAGTGAACAGACTATTGCAGGACTCACACCCCGCACGTCTTTCAGGTAATATTGTGTTTGTTACTCTAGTTCCTTTGGTCACTATTCCCGCTGGTGTTTATCTCCTCTTCAGCTGTACGAAAAGTGACCTCAGGATGGAAAACACAGGCGGACTTTATTCTCTTTAATCTTATCAGTTCATACGTCACTAAAAAAATGGTTGAATAATCGATTGCAACATGCTCATATTTCAAAAATCTCTTTAGTCTCAAACTGACAAAGCCGGCTAATATATCCGCGCCTGTTCCCTTCGCTCTCGATCCGTATAACACACTTAATACATCCATGACAGACTTGACAGTAGTAGTAGTAGTAGTAGTAGTAGTAGTAGTAGTAGTAGTAGTTGTTGTAGTAGTAGTAGATAGTGAATACCTGTAATCAATTTTAGATTCATAAATTACAGTACTAGGCTACTAAGTGATTCTGAGGGACTCGCTCAAACAATAATCGAGAAACTGCACGGAAAGATTAATATGAAAAGCACAAAGGTAATGCTCTAAAGGTAATGAGTCCAAAGAGTAAAAGTTCTAAGTGTTGAAGTTCTAATCGTAAGAGTTCTAAAAGTACGACAAAGAACGCTGCAATAATGAAGTCTTGGTATGTGGGTCTCGGGCTGAAGTAAGCGTCCGCCTTCATCAATCTTCCAAGGCTCGAATCCCGTCACCTTTCTCGTCAAACTCGTTAACAAAGATCATTAATTTATCGTATGACATTTTGCCGGAGAGTCTTACTGAGTACTTGCGCGGAGTCGTCATGCATTTCTCAACGAACGTAATTGAGAGACAGTTTGCCGGGGACTGCACGGAGGGGGGCAGCGAGAAGCGTGTCAGACGGGAACACGCAGTAGATTCACTCATTACGCCATTACGGCAATAACAGATTCATATTTCCGTTTTAGATTTCATAGCTTAAGATTGGAGAAAAAAATGTCACGTCCACTAATGACATTTCTACACACGCCGCCACGATATAGAGATTTACCAAGAAATGAGGTGACGAGGAGAGGAGGTTGGACGGGCGAAGTAATATATATAATGATTCACTTGAGGGTCAGGGAGGAGGAAGGAAGGAGCTGGTGAGAGTCAGTCGAGTTGTGGGGAAGTTAGATCGAGTTGGTAAATCAGTTTCACCTCGCCAGACAGACACCATCACCAAACTAGCCTAGCCGTCATGGTGAGCTTATATACGTGGAATTTACTAGTTCAGTTGATACGGTTCTTATTTTCAACCGTACAATCATAGCCTCAGACTAACATCGACAGAACTCATCTTCGTAGCCTCTCTTAATCCCTTCCAGCGGTGTCCTGTGGTGGCTCTGCTGGCGGCCTTCTGCGTCTATGGCTCTCCCGTTGGCGTTGTGGGCGAAATGGAAGGCAACACGGCGACTGCTCGGAAGGAATTGAAGCGAGAGGAGATGGATGGGCGGGTAGAGGCGGTGAAAGGGGTGCTAGGAAGGAATGTGATGAGAAAAGGGGTGTGGGAGGAGGAGGAGGTGAAAGAGGTGGTGGCCAGCTTCATCACGTCTCTCTTCTTCAGCGGCCCCCTCAACCCATGCCTTCCCGTCCTTCTTACAGCCGAGACCTCTCACGGGATGCTGGAAGCTGTGAGTGAGGGAGAATATGAACTTTTGCACTCCTGGGACATAAAGTTGGTATTTTTTTTTTTTAGTGTTCCTCCGTCCCTATATTTCCCATTCTCTTCCTTGCTTGCTTGTGTCTTTTCGTATATTCTTTTTTACACCCACACTCTTTTCTCCTATTTGTTTTTCTTCTCTTTCTGTCAGATGTTGTTAATGAAATATTTTATCAGCTCCCTTTCTCTTTTTATCTGCTATTGTTATTATTTTCTAGATTTCATTACGTCGTTTTAAAAGCATTTGTCATATTGTTCTTCTTTCTCTTGACAAGCGCTGAAAATCTTAGCAAGTCTCTTATATCTCCTCCTTCTCCTCTGCAGGTGTCACGGGTCATCACCTCGTCTTACCTGTCTTACCACCTGGAGCTCTTCCTCGTAAGCTCACCGCCGCCCATACTTCCGGTTCACCCGCCTGGCCGTTCCCCAATCGCCCCCGGCACCTACTGCGTCGCCTACTGCCTGCTGGCGCCCCTGCCTCTCATAGCTAGGGCCGTGGAGGTTATCCCGACGACAGGTTGGTGGATGTATTGCAGTAGTGGTATTATTATCATTATTAGTAGTAGTATAACCTTCGTCGTCTCCTCCCCCCGCAGACTGGTTTCCCGGGGCTGAGCGGTTCTTCGTCATCTACAGCGGCCGTGACTTGAGCAGCGCGGCCTTGAGAGACTCGCAGCCGCTCCTCAAGGCCTACAACACCCTCTACCTCGTCCACTCCGCACCCTTCGCTCTTGATCTCTACGGTACGTTAAAAGCAGCGCTGGGACTACTAACTTGACTAGCTCTTTGATAACTTCCTCTATCCTTCACCTGTATGTAGCCTCTCTGGGTCTTTAACTACTACAACAACTATTCCGGTCTTCCTCAGCCACTTGCCCGTTCTGCCGCGGCGGGGAGGCTGAGGTGACGCAGCGCAATGAGTGGCGGCGCGGCAAGGGACTGCACCGCCCCGACGACCCGCTTTTCCCCGACCTCTTCCAAGACCTCAACGGGCGACGCTTCAGGTGAGGGAGTGTGGCGGTGGTGACGGTGGGTGTAGGAATAGTGGCGTTATGGTGACGTTTTGGTGGTGGTAGTTGTGGAAATAGTGTTGACCGTGTTGTTATCGTTATGTCATTGTGTTGCTGATGGTAGTTTTGGAATAGTGCTTTTATAGTGATGTTATTTTGTTTTGGGGGGCAGCTGAGGTGGTGGATGTGTAGCCGCCCGCCCGCAGAACCAGTATAATGGTACTGATGATGATAATAGTGATAATAATAGTAGTAGTAATAATATCATCATAGCGTTTCGTTCTATGAGTCTCCGTATCCTTCTTCGGATCGCCGTCACGCTCGCGCTTTTCATCGATCTCAGCTTCATGGTCCTTTGCATCGTCGTGGTGGGGATGGCTGCGGTGGTCCTCCTCGTTGGGGCTATGTTCCTCCTCCTCCAGCACTAACTCCTTCCCTTCCAATCATCCCCCGCAGAGCCGTGACCCTCCACTTCCCGCCCTTCAACCACTACCTCTCCGGCAGCAGCACGGAGCCCCTCGACATGCAGGACTGTCTGGACAAGCGGATCGTGGACGCCATCTCCGAGACCTACAATTTTACTTACCAGGTGTGTTGTGGGGGGACCAGTGGTGCTGTGGGGGACGAGTCGTAGCTTGGGTCATATTTTTAAACGATTACTTCCAAAGGCCACAGAAAAGATTAACCGGGTTTTCATGGGTGGTGATTTTTCCGTCCATGGTGCAGAAGTCGGGTAAAACTATCACTAGCATCACAAAACAGTCCATGAAAACCCCAACAGCTTCTAGTGCGAGAGGTTTTTCAGATTGACGAACTGAGGTGCCGCCGATACGATGAAAAATACGGGCTGTAGAATTTTTAACACTTAACTATGAGCAGTCACCTTAACTCATCTCTTTTCCGTCTTTATTTTCTTCTACTTCTACGAGAGGCCTTTGAAACTGGGGAACTGAGGTGACGACAATACGCTGAAGAATACGGGCTGTAAAATTTATGACACTTAACTATGAGCAGTCACCTTAACTCATCTCTTTTCCGTCTTTATTTTCTTCTACTTCTACGAGAGGCCTTTTCAAACTGGCGAACTGAGGTGCCGCCGATACGATGAAGAATACAGGCTGTAGAATTCATGACCCGTAACTATGAGCAATCACCTTAACTCATCTCTTTTCCGTCTTTATTTTCCACTCTGTATCCCTTCCGCAGGTGTTCGAGCCCGCGGACGGCTTTTGGGGCTTCGAGTCTTCTCCGGGGAACTTCACGGGGGTGGTGGGCGAAGTGCAGCACCGCCTCGCCGACTTCTCCCTCGACCTGAGCGTGGTGGCGGAGCGGGAGGTAATAATTGACTTCTCCATCGGGTACCTGCTGGAGCCCCTCACCTTCGTCACCAGTAAGCCCAAGGTGAGGAGGTGGTGGTGGTGGTGGTGCAGCATGCCAAATTATCGTACTTATCGCATTGCATTTTCGTAGTTTCTGACCAATAACTATAGCAAAAACAAACAAACAAACATCAATAAATAGGAGTTTTAACGCTAACTTCAATTTTCTATCGTTATTTGTGTAGGTACGAGAGTTTGAGGATTAAAAATAATAAATACGATGTGGTGAATACGATAATATGGCAACGCTGGGCTGGTGGTTGACAAGGGGGTGGTGATGATGTGTTCGATGTCATTCACTGTGTTTTGTCATGATGGTTGTCTTGAGCTTCCATTTATTTATTTTTATTTTATTTTTTTACGCCTCAGTTTTGGGACTTTCTTTTTTTCTGTCCGTCTGTCATTGATTTTCCTCCTTTTTCTTCTTTTTTTTTCACTTTCTTCACTGTGGCTTAATATGATTGTTTTCTTGCTACTTTTCCTGTATTTTTAGTCTTCAGTTTTGGTATGTATTTTTTTCTGTCTGTCATTGATTTTACTCCCTAACTTCTTCTTTCACATTTATATATTTTTGTTCTTTTTTTCATTTCTGTACCTTTTCATCCTCCTCCTTTGTTCTTTCCTGTATCCTTCTTTTGTTTTCTCTATTTTTCCCTCTACTTCCTCCTTCCTTCCTTTATTCTTTCCATCTATTCTTTTTTCCTTTCTTCCTTGCATCCCTCAATCCAATCATCCTTCCTCTCATCCTATCCTTCTTCCTCTCTTCATTACTTCCTTATCCATTCATATTCTCATTCCTCCGCTCTCTCCTTCTTTCCTTGCATCTCTCTATCTATCCATCAATCGCTCCATCCTTTCTTCCTTCATTCGTTACTTCCTTATCCGTTCACATTCCCATTCCTCCCCCTCTCTTCTCTCTCCCCTGCGCAGCCTCTCCCTCAGTGGCAGGCCGTCGTGAGGCCCTTCGGCGGGGGTGTTTGGGCCAGCCTCGGGGCGGTTCTCCTCCTGTCGGGGCCGCTGCTCTGGCTCCTCCGCCGCCTCTCAGACAGCCCCGCCTCCATGCCCGACGCCGTCTTCCACACCTTCGCCGCCTTGGTCTGCCAGGTGTGTGTGTGTGTGTGTGTGTGTGTGTGTGTGAAGTACGATAATTTTAAGAGCAAACACGAACTACTTATACTGGACAAACATGGAATCACAGCAAGAAAAAGAAGAAGAAGAAAAAGAAAAAGAAAAAGAAAAAGAAGATGAAGATGAAGATGAAGATGAAGAAGAAGTCCTTACCAGAGAGTAAATTTGTCTCAACATGTGCAATTTACGTCGATTTTTTTTTTTTCGTGGTTAGTTTTCACGTTTTTAAAATTTTATTATTGAATGGCGATGTAGAACAATTTTTCTTTTTTTTCGTCGGCGCGGAGCAATGGCTGAGGGGTGAGTGAGTGATTAATGCATAGTATGTGATCACGTTCGAGTCCCACCGGCGGTTCTTTCTACAGCTATTCCTCTCCCGATCACTCCTTCCTTCGTTCCTCCCTGCCCCCAGAGTCGCCAGTGGCCTCGTCCGACTCCCGTGCGCGTGTTCGTGGCGTCGTGGCTCCTGCTGTGTCTTGTGGCCGCCGTGTCCTTCGTCGGGAACCTCACCGCCTTCCTCACCGTGCCCGCCTACTCCCCGACGCTGGAGACCCTGGACGACTTAATCCGCTCAGACTTCAAGTGGGGCATCAACGACTTCGGGGCGGCGGACTACCAGCTCTTCAAGACGAGTGATGTGCGTAGATGTAACTCTCTCTCTCTCTCTCTCTGTCTAACGATCTCTTTCTATGTCTATTTAACCAGCTCTCTCTTTATCTATCTAACTATCTCTTTCTGCCTATCTATCTCTTTCTATCGGTCTATCTATCTTTATCTTATCTATTTCTATCTATCTATCTATTAATATCTTTCGTCATTTCCTTGCAGGTGCCACTCTATCAGGAGATCTTCAAGGGCCTCACCTTCTGCAGCGGCCTCGTCCCCTGCATCCAGAAGGCGCTGGACGAGCCCTTCGCCTTCATCTCCTTCAGCACCTACCTCAGGGACGCCGTGGCCATGCACTTCATCGACAGGAACGGTGACACGCAGGTTGGTGATGGAGGGTGGTGATGGGGGATGCTGGTTGGTGATGGGTGACGTATTGTTGATGGTTGGTTGATGGTTTTGTAATACTGTGTAGATGATGGATGGTAGTGAATGATATAATGGTAACACTGTGGAGAGGGTAGTTGGTTATGGTTGGTTGATGGTTGGTATTGAATGGTGTATTGGTGGTAGTCCTGGTTATATGATGGTTGGGAAAGGGTTGGTAGTAATGGGTAAATTGTTGTTAATAATGGATGGTAGGTAGGTAGGTAAGTTGGTTGGTAATAGATGGTGGTTAAACTTAATTGGTAATGGATGGTTGGGATGCGTATAGATGATTAAAAACGAAATGACATAAGCTAGAACATCAGTGATAGTTTAAAATAATCCCCCCCCCCCCCCTCTCTCTCTCTCTCTCTCTCTCTCTCTCTCTCTCTCTCACCTCAGGTTTACATGGCCCAGGACCGCTTCTTCCCCGCCGACACCGGGTTCGCCCTGCAGAAAGGCTCGCCCCTCAAACGGCTCTTCGATCGGGTGCTGCGGCGGCTGCTGGAGGCCGGGCTGGTGGACAAGTGGCTCAACGACCTCATCCAGGAGCACACGCTGGCCACACGTAGGAAAGCCGCCGTTAGTATTAAGAGCAGGATTCTTCTCTGTTGATCCTGGTTAAGATTATCCAGACAGCGGTAAATCTTAGGAATATCGGCTCCTAGCGGGTGTGGATTTAGGGCACGGTATGGTGGTAATTACAACATTTCTAGCACGTACGACGGGGTTTTGACAAGCGGACAGGCGTGTTTATGTCACAAGGGGTGTATTTTTCCACGCTGGCCTCATGATATCTTTTAAGTCGATGGGCGATGAGACTGCGAGCTCCGGGGTGAAGAAAGGGAAGAGCTCGCGCGGAAAAATACACCACCCCATGTGACATAAACACGCCTGTCCGCTTGTCAAAACCCCGTCGTACGCGCTAGAAATGTAATTACCACCACACCGTGCCCTAAACGCGCATCCGCTAGGAGCCGCTATTCTTAAGATTTACCCAGACACCTCTCCTTCTGTAATTGAGGCGTCTATAAGGGTGGTATGCTTAGACGTTTCTGCTTCTCACATCAACTATTTTCGAAGGCCAAAAAGATCAGTCGGGTTCTCATGAATGTTTTTTTTAAGTTCATGGCACAGAAGAATGGTCAAACTACCACCACCAGTGTCATAAAACTATCTACCCCTGGAATTGCCCCAAACTCCTACGAAAGCCTTGTCAAATGTGTGCACTTGGGAGCCGAAAAGTTTATTAATATGGCTCTAGTCTCGTGTGGCAGCGCTGAAGTAGGCCTATAATCAATTTTCAAAGACCGCAGATTTTTCAGGTTCATTCCATGAGAGGCCTT
The DNA here is from genome assembly GCF_024679095.1 of Eriocheir sinensis. Classification (NCBI taxonomy): domain Eukaryota; kingdom Metazoa; phylum Arthropoda; class Malacostraca; order Decapoda; family Varunidae; genus Eriocheir; species Eriocheir sinensis. Next base: position 13,531,313 of record NC_066536.1, read on the forward strand.
CCACGGTGTTTCAGAATAGCATATGTTTACTCACTCTCCTTAAAATTCATAGGGACACGATAATATTATTCGTCGTGAAAGGCAAATAAATGACCTTGGTTTTTGTAATAGGTATCTGGGGAAACCTGGCGAAGGCAAACTGTGGTAACCCGGATGTCATGTTAGCCCTGTGTCCCGAGCAGCGTTGCCAAATTATCGTACTTATCGCATTGCATTTTCGTAGTTTCTGACCAATAACTATAGCAAAAACAAACAAACAAACATCAATAATTAGGAGTTTTAACGCTAACTTCAATTTTCTATCGTTATTTGTGTGGGTACGAGAGTTTGAGGCTTAAAAGTAATAAATACGATGTGGTGAGCACGATAATATGGCAACGCTGGTCCCGGGGTAATAGGTTCTTCACACAACAGGCTCAAGGGCTAATGCGGCGGAGATGAGCACCGATGCCACGCGTAGCTATAGCGTATATGTTCCCAACTTTACCTCACATTTTTGTATCGCGCTGTCCTGACGCAGGCGGCGGCGGAGGAACGTGGGCTGAAGGAGGTGGCGTCGACGGGGGACCTGACGCTGACCACCTACCACCTGCAGGGCGTGTTCATGGTGTGCGGCGCGGGACTCCTGCTCTCCGCCCTCACCTTCGCCTGCGAGCTGGTGGTGCGGGGCGTGTCGGCGGCCAGGGCTCGCGGCAAAGGCTGGGAGTGAAACCAAATTGTCGAGTCCGTTTGGGCGTTGGCTCCCGCGGGTCCATTTCTCCCTTCTGCTCCGCCACACAGTCCCAACACCTACTTTTTCCTCTCATATGTTACCTATAGTTTACATATGAGAGGAAGAGACAGGCGTTGGGACCGTGTGGCAGAGCAGAGGGGAGGAAAGGACCCGCGGAGCCCACACCAGACCGACCTCGACATATTTGGAAGACAGATGGCGCGATGTGTCAGCTTTGGTTTAGTCTCCCCTTCGTTACATTGGTTTTCCCAGAGTTGTATTATTTTTGAGTTTCTACATGAGATAGTAAGGATTATATAATGTTTTCTTTTCGTAGGCTTTTATATGACACTCCCGTCTTTAGTTTCGGCGTTTATTTATTTAATTTTTTTTTGTGTGTAGGAAGAATAAAGCATATATTATATGAATAGTTTTTTTATCACGGTCTTCGATGTTTTTTTTACAGCTTCCAGAGAGAGAGAGAGAGAGAGAGAGAGAGATGCGGAACTGACACTCGTCGCCGCCCTTTCTCAATCATTATTCCTGGAACTCTAATCACCTAATTCTCTCTCTCTCTCTCTCTCTCTCTCTCTCTCTCTCTCTCTCTCTCTCTCTCTCTCTCTCTCTCTCTCTCTCTCTCGTTCTAGGTCCTTCCATCTTCATCTTATCGTCCTCTTACTCCTTATCTTATTTTTTGTAACTTTTATGCGTCATTTAGACATTTCCTACACACACACACACACACACACACACACACACACACACACGTCACTCTTCGCCCTCTTTATAATATTGGAGGAGGAGGAGGAGGAGGAGGAGGAAAAGGAGGATTAGAGTAGAAATATATAGGAATATCCATGTAATCGCCATTGGGACTGAAGCAGGGTTAATCACACAAGACCTTGTCGTACACTCGCTTTAATACGGTTTACCTGCGGGATAAGCGATACATTCACCTCATCATGCAGCACACGACACAGCATAACAGATAATTAATACAGGCACATCGAATATACCACATTTATCACCTAACAGGTCACTAACAATGCACTCTTAAACTCACGACATTTAGGGTCTAATGACAGCCTTTGCAGCTCCTCTCTTTCTCGTCAGCCGTGGGAGACAGAAACTCGGCCGTCTTCCTCTGACGCCGTCTTATTCCCGTCTCTGCTCCCGCCAGAGGTGAACCTATCTATGACCCCTCATTTGACCCCAGGGTTAACCATGAGGCCCTCCTTCTCTAGGCCTTTTAGGCACTGTAAACAACTTGCCGGGGCGCCTCGACAACTCTCTCGGGGCGCCCCGCTCTTTCCCTAACATTATATATTCATACAGTTCATACATTTGCTCTTCATAGGGGCAATATCATAGGCGCGACTACAATACATAAGAAAAAAGTGGAGATAGGAAGATAAAGAGGGTGAGAGAGAAAAGAGGTGAAAAAGGAGGAACATGAAAAAAAAAAAAACTGTAAAGACGGATGAAGGAGAAAGGCAACCCAACACGAAAGAAAGAAACACACAGAAAGAAAAAGATGAAGAAACGATAGCGATAAGAACATACGAAGAGAGGAACAAACAAACGGAAGAGAGGAGGTATAAGAAACCAAACAAACATTACAAAGAGAGAAAGAAAACAACAACGGAAGGGAGATCGGATAAGGAAGGTGGCTGAGGGAAGAGAAGGGAGGAAATGGCGCCCAAAAGTCCACACAACACGTTACTGATAAGGCCGAGTGCTTATCAGATGTTTGTTGTATCGTCACACGTAGGTAAGGCGGAGAATAGCCTGGCCGCCCTTACCTGCCGCCGTCCGTTCCTCGCCAGTCAGTCAGTCGCTTCGTGCAGGCCTCTCGGGGAAGGGCTAATCTCCGGCGCCCAGGTAACTACCACTACTACTATTACTACTACTACTACTACTACTACTACTACTTCTACTACTATTGCTGCTGCTGCTACTGCTACTTCTACACTCAGCATCCCGTTCGTCTTCGTGGTTAAGGTGTTTCAATGGTGCAGCTGTTGAGTGATATACTTTGCCAGGTTTTCGATGCGTTAATTAGAATCTACAGGTGTGTGTGTGTGTGTGTGTGTGTGTGTATGTGTGTGTGTGTGTGTGTGTGTGAACGTTTGCTGAAGCTGCTAAAATGGTGTGAGGTTGTTTATCGTTATGCATTCTCTCTCTCTCTCTCTCTCTCTCTCTCTCTCTCTCTCTCTCTCTCTCTCTCTCTCTCTCTCTCTCTCTCTCTCTCTCTCTCTCTCTCTCTCTCTCTCACCTGTGATGCTCTACGTACTCCTTTGCGATGTTTTATTAGTGTGTGTGTGTGTGTGTGTGTGTGTGTGTGTGTGTGTGTGTGTGTGTGTGTGTGTACGCTTTCTGGTCAGTTGTTTGGGCAAGGTGTGCTTACTCAAGATTATTTTCGACTCTCTCTCTCTCTCTCTCTCTCACCACGTCAATCCTCGCCAAACACGCTGCTTCCGTCATCATCACAAAGTCGCAGCAAGATAAACAAGGTCCTCGTGATAGTCTCCAAACGTAGCGGCCTCATGAGCGCATTGGCCCGGCACTCTTTAGACTTCGGTAAGGGACGTCAAGGGAAACCCGCGGCTGGAGGCTTTTAGGTCCATAGATTGGTACTGTCAGATGCTCCCGCCCCTCACACCAACTATTTCCAAAGGCCAAAAAAGAGGTTAATCGAGTTCTAATGAGCGTTCTTTTAGGTTCACGGTACAGAAGAAGGCTCAGACTACCACCAGGGTCATAAAAGTACCCCTGGAAATGCCCTAAACTCCCACGAAAGACTAGTAAATTACGTGTTCTTGTGCGCAGAAATGTTTAAAAATATGTTCCTATAGTCTCAATCATTTCGAGGCTTAAAAAAGAGCCATATTCTTAAACAGAGTCGGCGCCCAGGCACACACATATTTGACAAGGCTTACGTAGGAGTTTTGTGTATTTTCAATGGTAGGTTTATGATCCTGGTGGTTTCTTCTTCCTTTATTTTCTTCTCTTTCTTTTTCTCAGTGCTAGCGGGTTCTTTTGTTTGCATATACTTTTCCCCTTGAGCCTCTACCTTTACCGTACAACACATAAGATAAAAATAAAATAAAAAAAGAAGACGAGGTTAGCAGCGGCGAAGTGTAAATGTAAACACAACTCCCGAGGTCGAGTTCGTCCATCATACTTTTCTTCTACAACATGAACCTAAAAACACTCATTAAAATCGGACTGATCTCCTTTTTGGACTTTGGAAAGAGTTGATGTGAGAGATGGAAGCGTCTGAGTATATCGACATTAGGCCCATATTATCAAACATTTCAGGGCTAACACACCCACATTTGATAAAGCTTCCGTATAGGTTATTGTGGGGATTTCCATGGGTAGCTTTATGAGGCTAGGGATAGTTTGACAAGTCTTCTGCACCATGAACGTGAAAAAACGCTCCTTTGTGCCATATTCTTACACATTTCGGCGCTCCAGTAGGTCAGGACACCTCTCCTCCCGAAATTGACTTCTCTTTCGGCCACCTCTTTTGATTCTTTTTTATAGGAGCAGCGAGTAGCGGGCCTTTTTTTTATTATTGTTTCCTTTTTTTTGTGCCCTTGAGCTGTCTACTTTGTTGTAAAAAAAAATACACATAATTGACAAGGCTTTCGTAGGAGTTTTGGGCATTTCCAGTGGTAGTTTTATGATCCTGCTGGTAGTTTGACCCTTCCTCTGCACCATGAATCTAAAATACCACTCACTAGAACCCGACTAATACCCGTTGTGGCCTTTGGATATAGCTCTTGTGAAAGTCTAGAACGTCTGCAGAAAATAGGTTGCGGGCCTTAGTCACTGGTGATAGGAGTGATAAGCCTTCAACCTGACGCAGCACACACTCTTCTTATCGAATGGCAGGCAGGCGCGCTTCCCTCTGTTCCCCCGTAGTGTTAATTTTTTCTCGCTACTTTATTGCAGGAGTAGTAAAGGGAGAGTTAGGGGCATACATTATAGCTAAGCAGTTTAAGAGGATATCCACGCTTTAGTTGTGCATGCGTGGCCGTGGTGTTCATCTCCTGTTGCAAGAAGGACAACAATGATACCAACACCAACAATCTAATCAACATCAGTAGGAATAACATGAACTACTACTACTACTACTACTACTACTACTACTACTACTACTACTACTACAGTGTCTTTGTTCAACCTCTCCTTGAAGGGCGGCGCGCAGTCTTTTTCCTACATCGAGACTGACACATTAATTCCTTCCCTCCCTTGCTCTCCCTTCCCTCCCTCTCGCCCTCGTTCGATAACCTTATTGACAGGAGAGTAATTGAAGGGAGGGTCGATGGGAGCACTCAGTATGGGATAATATGATGGGTATTGTCAGACCTTTCCGCTTCTCACATCAGCTATTCCCAAAGGTCAAAAAGGAGAGTAGTCGGGTTCTAATGAGTGTTTCTTTAGGTTCACGGTACAGAAGAAAGGTCAGACTACCACTAGGGTCACTAAGTTAGCCCTGGAAATGCCCCAAACTCCTACGAAAGCCTTGTCAAATGTGTGTGTGTGTGTGTGTGTGTGTGTGTGTGTGTGTGTGTGTGTGTGTGTGTGTGTGTGTGTGACTTTGTTTTCTCTTCGTTTTTTTTCTTTTTCTCTCGCTCATTGTGTTTTATTCCTTTTCTCATCTTCTTTACTTCCTTTCCTACCTTCCCTCCTTCCTTTCTTTCTTTATCCTTCATTCATTCCTTCTTTCTATCTGTTTTATCTTCCTTATTTATTTACAACCTTAACTTTACTTTTCCTTTGTAATATTCCTTCCTTCCTTCCCTTTCTTTCTTCCCTTCTTCCTTATGTTTTCTTTCCTTCCTTCCTTCCTTCCTTCCTTCCTTCCCTTCTTCCTTATGTTACATTTCCTACTTTCCTTCCTTCCTTCCTTCCTTCCCTTTCTTCCTTCCCTTCTTCCTTATGTTTTCCTTCCTTCCTTCCTTCCTTCCTTCCTTTCTTCCTTATGTTTTCTTTCCTTCCTTCCTTCCTTCCTTCCCTTTCTTTCTTCCTTTCTTCCTTATGTTTTCTTTCCTTCCTTCCTTCCTTCCTTCCCTTTCTTTCTTCCCTTCTTCCTTATGTCTTCTTTCCTTCCTTCCTTCTTTCCTTCCTTCCCTTTCTTCCTTCCCTTCTTCCTTATGATTTTTTTTATTTTTCTCTTCCTTCCTTTCCGAAATGTTTAAGAATAAGGCTGGCCCTGTGTACCCTCTTAGCGGATGTGTGTGTGTGTGTGTGTGTGTGTGTGTGTGTGAGTACGATAGACGAACTCGACCTCGGAAGCTGTTTGCATTTAGCCTACACTTCACCGCTGCTTACCCCGTCTTCTTTTTTCCTTTATTATTATCTTATGTGTTGTACGGTAAAGGTAGAGGCTCAAGGGCAAGAGTATATGCAAACAAAAGAACCCGCTAACACTAAGAAAAAGAAAGAGAAGCAAAGAAAGGAGAAGAAAACAAAAAGGAAAATAGAGACGTTAAAGAAGAAATAAGAACTAGCGAAGAATTTAGGTTGTTTGGCTTGTTACTGAATGATGTAGATAGATTGTTAGAGAAAAAACGTAGAGAAAGAAGACAAAAAAAGAAAGTAGAGAAGCGTTAAAGAAGAAATAAGAAACGGGAGAAGAATTTCGGCTGTATAGCTTGTTATTGAATGATGAAGATAGATTGTTAGAGCAGAAACGTAGAGAAAGAAGACAAAAAGAGAAAGTAGACAAGAATTAAAGAGGAAAAGAAGAAAGTAGAAAAGAATTTAAGCTGTTTGGCATGTTATTGAATGGTGTAGATAGATCGTTAGAGCAGAAACATAGAAAGAAAAAAAAAGTAGAAAGAAGATAAAGAAAAAGAAAAGAAAATGGGGAAAAGTTTAGGACTGTTTGACTTAATGAGTGACGTAGATAGACCGCTAGACAGATAGACAGATAGATAGAAAAGAGAGATAGTCAGGTTATCATATCATACATTGCACGCTTATCAGAGTCGCTTCAATGCCCTGAGAACACCGACAGACAGACACAGACTCACAGTTACCAGATCACGTACACCTTAGTAACTCGGTGGGTGTTGCTGTTGCTTCACACACTGACGGTTCTTTTATCGTTATCTGTCGCGCAAACAGGAAATGTCTGTCATAAAGTCTGTCTGTCTGTCTGTCTGTCTGTCTGTCCGTGAATGAAGCGGCCGAGTTCTTCCGTCATGCGATTCTTTTCTTTTTTTTAATTAATGGAACTTCTTTTTTTTATCTCCATCGATCCGTGTTCTCCATTGTCCTGTTTTGTTTTGAAAGATATTATTTTTTTTTTTATCAATATAGTGATGTGTGTGTGTGTGTGTGTGTGTGTGTGTGTGTGTGTGTGTGTGTGTGTGTGTGTGTGTGTGTGTGTGAAAGAAAACAAAACAAAAAAAAAGTAGAGAGAAGATAAAGGAAAGGAAAAGAAAATGGGGGAAAGTTTAGGACTGATACTACTTTTTATTGGGCCATTTTCAGTTCCAACACATCACACAGACGCCGGAGAAACACTTCCTGCCAATGTAAGCCGATGAATGGCGATTAAAAGGAATAAACGCGCAGCTAGTGTAGTGTACATCCCTAACTTTACCTCTACACACACTACAATTACTGCACTCCCTTTTCAGAGACCGCACCACCACCACCACCACTACTACCACCACCACCACCACTACTACCACCACCACTACCTCCACTAACACCACCACCATGGCTGACAATATGTACGAGATGGGGGAGCAGCCCGACTTCGACTTCTCTGACAAGTCCATCAGGCGAGGCTTCATAAGGTGAGAGAGAGAAAGAGGGGGGGGGGGGGGATGATAGGGGGGGGATTCTGATATCTCTTAATCGCTAGAACTGAATGATAAATATACGAACACACAGTCAATAGCATGGGAACAACACCAGTATGAAGTGTTCTGTTAATAACCTTCTTTCCTTTTTTTTTTTTCTCTCTCTCCTCTTCTCCTCCTCCTCTCACTCTTCCTCCTCACCCCTTTTGTCCATCACCTCCTCCTTCTCCTTTTTCCCCCTTTCCCCCTTTTCCTCACCTCCTTCTCCACCTCCTCTTTCTTTTCCCCTCCTTCCCATCTTCTTCGCCCTCACCTCCCTCCCCTCTGTCCATCTCCACCGTCTCCACTTCCTCCTTCCATCTTTACCAACTCCTCTTTCTCCTCTTTCCATCTCCTTCTCAACTTCCTCCTCGCCCCTCTTTCCATCCTCACCAACTTCCCCTCTTCCCTCTTTCCTCCTCCACCTCCTCCTCCTCCTCCTCCTCTTTCCCCTCTGTCCATCTTCACCTCCTCCTTTTTCCATCTCCTACACCACCACCAACTCCTTCTCCTCGTCCTCCTCCTCCTCGTCCTCCTCCTCCTCCTCCTCCTCCACCTCCTCCTCCTCCACACGTGCAGGAAGGTCTACGCCGTGCTCACCTGCCAGCTGATCGTCACCTTCGGCATCATCGCAGTCTTCGTGCTGGTCCCGGAGGTCAACGACTACGCCTACCACCACAGCGAACTCTTCTGGTCCGCCTTCGGCATCTCCATCGCCCTCATCCTTATCCTCGGCTGCTGCAGCGGCTTCAGGAGAAAGACGCCCTTCAACTACATAGCGCTGATACTCTTCACGTTGTGCGAGGGATACCTGCTGGGGTGCGTGGCCGCCACCTACAGCGCCTCCGAGGTGCTGGTGGCCATCGGGATAACCATTGTGGTCTCTGTCGGCCTCACCATCTTCGCCTTCCAGGTATGCGGGGGTGTGTGAGAGAGAGAGAGAGAGAGAGAGAGAGAGAGAGAGAGAGAGAGAGAGAGAGAGAGAGAGAGAGAGAGAGAGAGAGAGGAGAGAGAGAGAGAGAGAGAGAGAGAGAGAGAGAGAGAGAGAGAGAGAGAGAGAGAGAGAGAGAGAGAGAGAGAGATTACCTTATCCCCTAGTTTTAATAAGGTCTCGTTCATCATCCAGCCATAGAACTCTTAACTCTACATACCTCCATACCCAATCTTTCTCCACCCCAAAACTCCTTAAACCTCCATTCTTATTTTCCTTCATCCCTCCATCCCTCTTCACATGCTGCAAACCTTCATTTCTCCACTAAAGACCCCATTCGTCCCTCCCTCCGTCCCTCTGTATAAACTGTTACGATCCCTCTCTTCCACGAATACTTTCTGAACATCCTTTCCTTCCCTCCCTTCTTCCTTGCGCACAGACCAAATGGGACTTCACGCTCAAGGGCGGGCTGCTCTTCGTGCTGCTCCTCGTTCTCATCACCTTCGGCATCATCGCGGGCATCATGAACGACAAGGTGGTCAACATCGTCTACGCCAGCCTCGGGGCGCTCCTCTTCTCCTTCTACTTGGTCTTCGATACTCAACTCATGCTCGGAGGCAATCACAAACTGGCCATCTCGCCCGAGGAGTACATCTTCGCGGCGCTCAACCTCTACCTCGATGTCGTGAACCTCTTCCTCTACATCCTGGCGCTGGTGGGACGGGACTAAAGTTAGGGTCGTGAACATTTCGTCGCCCAGGTACACTCATTTGACAAGGCTTTCGTAGGAGTTTTGGGCATTTCCAGGGGTAGTTTTATGACCCTGGTGGTAGTCTGACCCTTCTTTTGTACCATGAACCTAAAGAAACACTCATGAGAACCCGACTGATTTCCTTTTTGGCCCTTGGATATAGTTGATGTGAGAGGCGAAGAGTCTGAGAACACCAACCGTAGCCTCTTAACGTTGATTAGTTGGTCCTTCAGGTGGATACGCAGGTGTGAAATTGTGGATCTTTCTTTTCCTCTATTGTAACGGCCGTTCACTTAGGCGGAAGGAGAAGGGAAGGGATTTTAATTAGTCCTCGTCCAGGTACATAAGGTGTGAAATAACCGATCTTTCTTTCTTGTGTATTGTAGCGGCCATTCAGTAAGGTTGAAGGAGAAGGGGAGGAATTTTAATCAGTCCTCGTTAAGGTATACATAAGGTGTGAAATATTGGATCTTTCTTTTGCTCTGTATTGTAATGGTCATTCAGTAAGGCATAAGGGATTTTCATGAACCTCTTATATAGTTGCTTGATTAGTCCTCGTCCAGGTGAATATGCAGGTGTGATACGGTGGATCTTTCTTTCTTTCTTAATCTGTATTGGAACTATCATTCAGTAAGGCGAAGCGATTAATGAACCTCTTACAGTTGGTTAATTAGTCCTCGTCCAGGTGCATAAAGAGGTGTGATATCCCGAGTCTTTCCTCCCTACTGTCGACATTCTGTATCAGTCTTCATTCCCGGCCGTGTTCTACTTTACATGTTTCAGTAGATGATTCGCCGCTGCTCAAGACGATGCTGAACCCTCGTCTTGGTGGTGTTTCTACTACGAATAAGGGAAGTGTTAGGGAGGCTCTTTAAGGGCCAACAAGTACTACAGTCTATTCCGCCTATGGTGAGATGTATCAGAGAAGAAGCCCTCCTATACCTAACCTCTGCCTGAATCCATACTTCGCCCAACCCCCAGTGAATCATCTCTCGACCAGTTACCAGCGCCAGAGCAACTGTGCCCTTCCTCTGTCACATATGGGGAGGAGCTATTTTCCTGACGTGTTCTCAACTTAGGCTGAATAGACTATATATAGCTCTCTCTCTTTCCGGCTGTCTTTCCTTTTAGACGGCTCAAATCAGTGGCCTTGTCGATCGACTCTAAATCACACACACACACACACACACACACACACACACACACACACACACACACACACACACACACACACATGCAGCCTAATGAGTGTTATCTGAAGAATCGTAACTATTCATTATACGTATATAATGTGTCTGTTGTAGCGATGCGAATGTTGTCAGTTCTTAAATAAAATCTGATTGTATTGTAATTTCTTCTTTTAGCATTATCCATCCCCATCATTACAGGAATGCCATCCGTTATATACAGGTAGCTGTGATTAGACGTATCCTCGGTTGTTATAGCAGGTATTTTATAGTACTTGGTATGGTACTTATTTTGGCCACTTTACTCTGTTTAGGAGCAGTAAGTAGCGGGCTTTTTTTTCATATTGTTTTCTTTTTTTTTTACGCCCTTGCACTCTCCTCAGCTGTAAAAAAAAAAAAAAATACAGTCTGTCGCAGTGGTGCAATAGACATCATCGTGGCTGGCACCATACACCTCCCACACTAATAAGTTCCCGCAGAGCACCCAGACATGCTACAATCAAAATCACGTGGCGAATTGATGCGCTTGTCACGTAGGCGCCAACCAGTACCAGGAACACGAGGGGCGCCCGGGGATCCGTGTGCACATTATACAGGCAGGGAGACAAAATCCCTTCCTGTCTGGTATCGATGAAGACTGATAAATTGTCAGTCTGTATCACAGGTGGGAAGTGTACCAGAGTCAGCGGCGAACGGGGTGGAGAGGGCGGTAAGGAAATATAATATGAAGAAACAAGAGGAACATTTTTTTTTTCCTCTTTTTGCAAGCCTATGCGTCTGCAGGCTGTCTTAAGAGGCTCTGGTCACCCTGTTGGGGCACGTGGTGATTTTTTTACATCTATTCCTTTATATTTTTTGGCCTTGTCGGAAGATACAGAAGACACGCTTCATACAATACTGAGTCACTTAAGAACACACTGTTGAAAAGTGGAAACTAGAGGGAAATAAGTAAACAAAGGAGATTGAGGAAGATGAAGGCAATACTAGAGCAGCTACCCACTCAAGACGACCATGCTGAACATAAAAAGAACATCATGTAGACGCCTCCGTGGTCTAGTGGTCAGTGCGCCTGGTTACTACTCCGCGGGCCCGGGTTCGAATCCCGGCCCGGGCAGTCGGCGTGCAGCTCACCCTTTCGGGCTGGTCGATAAATGGGTACCGGGGAAACCTGGGGAAGGAAAACTGTGGTAATCCGGATGTCACACTGGCTCTGTGTCCCGGGGTAGGGTAATGGGCTCCCTCCCACCACAGGCTCAAGGGCCAATGTCACGAAGTTGAGCAACGGAGATGAGCACCGAGGTCACGCGCTGCCACAGCGTACAACTGTACCTTTTTACTTAAATTAAACCTCTAATAAAAGAGTACAAAGAAGCAAAAAGACCGTGTAACGACAAAAACTGAGCCATATATAGATATAAGGAAACGTTTGTGGGCTACCCTGTTCCAACTAACATAAAAATCTGGCCTTCTCCTCCGAGGTGGTGAGGGTGGATTATGATCTAAGCAGTTACATGAATGCAACGTACCTACCTGTAAGATGTTAACTGATGAAACTAACTCTTACTAAATAAAACCACAGAAATAGAACAGAAGACAAGAGGAGATGCCGTTGCAAAGACTGAAGCTCCACATCTGTCCTGTGTAAACAAACCCGAGGCCACGGAGGGAGCGCACAGGTGTCGAGGTGTGGGCGGCAGGCAGGAAAGCTCTTTGGTCCCCGGCACACGATAAACCCTGCCCTGGGAATGCGTGAGGGCTTGCTGTGTAACCCTAAGTGACCGGGAGAAGCACAGGAACGAGGGTCAGGCTGCGGGAAGCTGTGATAGGAGGCTGTGTAGATGCTGTGCCGCTCAACCCTCAAGCTGATCTCTCAAGCATCTAGAGTGACGCAAGCTTTAGGGGGGACGTAAGCTTAACCCTCAAGCCTCTGAAGTGACGCAAGCCTTAGGAGGGAGGTAAGCTTAACCCTCAAGCCTCTGAAGTGACGCAAGCTTCAGGAGGGAAATAAGCTTAACCCTCAAGCCTCTGAAGTGACGCAAGCTTCAGGAGGGAAGTAAGCTTAACCCTCAAGCCTCTGAAGTGACGCAAGCTTCAGGAGGGAAGTAAGCTTAACCCTCAAGCCTCTGAAGTGACGCAAGCTTCAGGAGGGAAGTAAGCTTAACCCTCAAGCCTCTGAAGTGATGCAAGCTTTAGGGGGGACGTAAGCTTAACCCTCAAGCCTCTGAAGTGACGCAAGCTTCAGGAGGGAAGTAAGCTTAACCCTCAAGCCTCTGAAGTAATACAAGCTTTAGGGGGGACATAAGCTTAACCCTCAAGCCTCTGAAGTGATGCAAGCTTTAGGGGGGACGTAAGCTTAACCCTCAAGCCTCTGAAGTGATGCAAGCTTTAGGAGGGACGTAAGCTTAACCCACAAGTCTCTGAAGTGACGCAAGCCTTAGGAGGGACTCAAGCTTAACCCTCAAGCCTGTGAACTGACTCAAGCTGATCTCTCAAGCCTCTAGAGTGATGCAAGCTTAATCTTCAACCCTCTGGAATGATACAAGCCTTAGGAGGGATTCAAGCTTTACCCTCAGTCCTATAAACTGATTCAAGCTTGACCCTCAACCCCCTGGAGTGACACAAGCCTTAGGAGGGATGTAAGCTTAACCCTCAACCCTCTGGAATGATACAAGCCTTAGGAGGGATTCAAGCTTAACCCTCAGCCCTATAAAGTGACTCAAGCTTTACCCTCGGTCCTATTAATTAGGTGACTCAAGCTTAACCCTCAAACCTTTAAACTGACTCAAGCTGAATCCTCAAGCCTCTGAAGTGACTCAAGCTGATCACTCAAGCTTTCGGAGTGACTGCTGGAAGTCCTCATGGCACTGAGGCATTACCTTACTTACTGATGTGATGAGGTGTGTTGTCTCCCGCTGAAGTAACTGAAGTTTTGGTAATACTGAAGATTAGGACCAGTATTCAAGGATGTGGAGTCGGAGTCACCTACTTTTGGCCAGAATGAGAGTCGGTAAAAATATCTCAGACTACGACTCCCTTATGATACGTTTGATGTTGTGTGGCTAGGTCTGGTGTGGTGTGGCTGGGTTTGATTTGCCTAACACTGTACTGTAGGAGAGGGGAAGGGGGGTCGGGGTGGAGTTGAAGTCTAGAGTCGCAACCTTAAAATTTCCTGGAGTCTGAGTCCGAGTTGAATTTTTTTATAACCGACTCCTCACTCCTGCTAGTATTGCAAAGGCCGTTTTTAATCTTACTGAAATCTAGAGATCTCTTTATTCTTATGGTTTTGAATCCCAGCAATAGGTTCCACAAATGAATAATGTCAGAAATTATTTTTTTGAAACTTTTTCCTAAATATCAATCGCACCAAACTGTCCTTGCAATACTGGTCCTAATCTTCAGCAACTCATGATTTAATTGAGTCCCAAATGTTGTGTTTATCGTACCATACTGTATATGTCATATAGTTTTGTTTGTTTTTATCTTGATTGAGTTAACACTGACCAGACACTTTGGATTTAAGGCCAGATCTTTGTGTGTCACTAGTTTGCTAAGGTGTTAAGCCAGAGAGAATGTTGGGTACCCTATGTAGCTAGATCTAAGAAAAGCTTTTGATAAGGTGCCATACAAAAGACCGTTAGGAAATTAACCCGTCCGCTGCGATTGGCACGGATTTCGCCTTCACTGGTAGCCTGGTAACATATGCTCCCAGGTCTTCCTTTGCCTTTGTGGTGAATAGTGGAGTGTTTGCCATGTGGTATGCTGGATTTCCCCTCCCAAGGCGCATGACTTTACATTTTTCTTCATTGAATTGTAGCAGCCACTTTTTGTTCCATTCCTGTAACTTGGTGATGTCTTCTTGTAGGAAAGCCACAGTCAAGGGGTTAAATCGTTCATGCTCTCTCAAAGAACTCTTTCACAATCCCCATTGACTTCCTTTTTGGTAGTGTTTGCTGGGCTATTTAGCTCCGTGTTGGTCACTCATTCTGTGTGCTAAAAGCTGGCAGTTTTAGGCGTATGCAGGTTTTGCTGAAAGTATTTATTTTTGACATATATATCGCTTATTGTGCTATTGGTCAAGTATTTCCTGCATTAATAAGGTTTCACTGTTACAGGTGTTGCAAAATGGGTCTTCCATCTCTTGTTGGAAATATTTGTTACAAAGGTGAGTACCACCAAAGACACTCATTAACATAAGTGTTCTTTGCTTTTAAAAGTTGGGTATATCAAATGTAATTATAAATTGACCTAGTAATGTGCTCCCCTTTTACAGTAGTTATTTTGATACATTATTATGAAAAATCAAGTGGTGTGGGTCTTAATTTTCATAAGACTTATTTTGTTAGCAGGGAATGTTCTGAAAGTAGGCAACGAAAGGTGCAATATTTTCTAATTGTATTCCACATTATCCAGACCATTAAGTCCTCTGTTTAAATACTTGTCTTTTGTTTCCTGTCCTCAGATACATCCTGAGAATGGTCCCAGCTAGACTTTGGAATGAAGAGATCCCTCGAGCAAGGGGGTGGGGAGCCTCCTCGGCAGCGGGTGGCTCAGGAACAGTCTGGGAGAGGCACAGCCATGAGAGGTGACTCTTCACTACAAAGGAGTGAGGAGAGCCAGGAGAACACTTCATCAGGGTGCACAAGTCATGCTTCATCTTTTTCTTTGGAGACTTATTCAGATAGCTCTTGCTCATCTGATGCTAGTAAAACTGATGTAGATGTGCCATTGGGATTGAATGTTGCCTCTCAGCCTCCATCTTCTGCAGCTGCACCTGTAACCTGCACTGAGTCAGTTTCTCCAAAGGCAGCTAGCCACTCAAGAGAAGGTACAAATAAACTGACTGCAGCAGCTACGGCCACTCAAGATGCATGTGATGTGACAGAAACAGCTGCAGTACATACCAGAGGTCAACAAGAGGCCAGTGACTCTGCAGCTCAAAAAACAGTCACCACAAGTCCTTCAGGTTCAAGAAAAACTTCTGAAGCTATTTATGCAGCACCACCACGAGTGTCTACTGTAACTTCCACATCACAAGAGTCTGGATTAACTTCAGCACAGCTAACCTCTGATCATGCTACAAGCCAGTCAGATGTGTCAGCAGCAGCTACTACTGATACAAATGCCAATGAATATATATCAGCCACCTTAGAGACATCTCCATCTACAGAAACTTTCACTCAGTCTACAACTTCCCCAGTATTGGCAACAGCACTCACCCCATCATCATCATCATCATGCACAGAATCTGCTGCTTCATCTGTATCTTCATCAGCTACTTCAGTCACAATTACTACAGCACCAGCAGTGTCAGCAACAATACAGTCAGTCTCCACTGATTTTACCAAAACAACCACAAGCTCAGGTAAAGGAGACATGAGGCTGGTGTGTCCCACCACAACAACTGTTGAGCGTCTGCACTCATCAGATGCAGTGACCCAGCCCCAGGTATCATCACTGACTACTTCTTTAGAGCAGAGTGAAGAAAGTACAGAAAATGGTTCCAGCCAAGATGCAGTGTCAAATACTGAATCCATAGCTCTTTCATCCATACTGTTGCCAGCATCCTCCTCTGTTCCCTCACCAGCATGCTCATCCAGCATTGCTGGTGGAGATGCTACAGACAGTGTCTCAGACCTGTCCACCTCTGCTGCAGTAACATGTCCACCCTTGGCCAGCCTGTCATGTACTGGGCCTCCGCTGTCAGGCTCCACACAGGCCTCGTCCTGCAGTGGCTCCAGGCCTTCTTCAGTCATTCTCTCTGCTGCCTCAACTTCAACATCCCGAGCCTCCCCCTCCCCTGCTGTTCCTTCCTCTTCTCTGCGGCCTCGTGCTCTCTCCTCAGATTCCTCCTCAGACTCTTCCACAGACTCTTTGGGAGTGGTACCAGCAGGGGAAGGCTCTACCCATGAACCCCAATTTACCAGCTCAGTAGGTCTCTCCACAACCTCTGGCTCAGTGTTCCCCTCATTACTGATAGAGTCTGGTGTCCTCAGCCTCCAGGCAGAAGCTCCATCCCCCTCGAGCCTACTCACCGCCGCAATGGACTCCCTCCCACTCGATGAACTGGTGGAAATGCCTCATGAGGCCCCTGAATCTTCACACTTGTCATTGTCCTCACCTGGTTTACAGCTTCCAAATGCTTCAGAAACTGGTGAAGAGGTTGGCTATTCTGACCTGAACATCTCCCAGCAGGACGAAGGAGAAGGGTCTGAAAATACAGCAGAGGAATCAGCAGAACCCCTGCTGACCTCGGCACCGCTCACGACTGAAGATGAAGCAGCCTTGGATTTATGTTTTCTCAGCAGAGATGAAGAACGCAAGGCAAAAGAGAAAAAGATACTCCGCTCTGGAAAGGGTAAGAAATGTTAAGTTTTTTATTAACCCCCTTTGACCGCAAAAGTTTTTCTCAGGAGATTCCCCTGAACGCAAAAGTCAGCGGAAAATGAACTGAGAAAATGTCATAAAAGGTGTTTTATAGAAAATTTTCTGGCACACCCTGCTGTGAAATCCGTTTCTTTCTAGGTTGTCGCATTTGTCTGAAATTCCAAGATTCCCCCAAAATTCAACTTTTTACTGGTGCAACGTACAGAAAAAATATTGAAGAAAAGTTGCTCACTTTGTCACAGTAGAGTCTGTAAAATATAGTTTATAATCTTTGACCCAGAAATTTACTGCTCACAGAGAGTCAAAGGTGCAGTGAAATTTGAAAAATAATTTTTGTAAATTTTTGTATTTTTTTTCATTTTGGAATGAATCTCATTGTATAAAAGTTGTAGAAAATCATCCGTATAACTCAACTGTGAAATCAGATTATGATTTGGACAGACCGTTTAGCTGGAATTCCATGATTCCCCCCAAAATTCAACTTCCGCTTCCCACTCCTCTGAACACTCCTGTGAACAAGATATTGGTTCATCTAGAACATCATGTATATCAGTGGAGGTGTCAAGACTACGCTGAGCATGCACACAATGAGCAGAAACTAAAGGAAGACCGCCGAAACAGGACGGCTGAGGGAACATAATCACTCTGCAGATGCCATGATGCGTAGGCAGGAACCGTAGGCTATTTTTAGCACGGAGTGATGGTAAGGGACAAAAGAGGTGCCAGTTAGTCACTTAGCATCGACAGAGACATAGCTACGAGCGCCCATCAAATTCCAGATAGCTTCTCGCTCTCCGGCGCTGGCGTCATGCTCGTTGCCCACGTCTGATAGAACTAAATGACTCCAGTGGCATCAACGTCATTATAGGGTTAAGTGCATAAGATACATGATATTTCCAACAGACTTGAGGTAGTACTAATGTGGAAAAAATCATTCTTTATTTAGCATATTTACTGGCATATTAGATGATCTTTGAACCTAAAATAAGCTAAAGCCTCTCTTTTATGGGACTTTCCATCACATGTAGGTTAGATACTGCTGATAATATGTGATCATGGGACTGAATAGACTGATTGCCATTTTGTGTGTTGCTGCAGTGCCCCCCGCTGGGTCTCCTGTGGCCAAGGGTCAGCTCCGTCGGGCCGGCCCCTACGTACTGGGTCCTCGGCTTGGCACCTCACCTGTCCGCTCCATCGTCCAGTGTTTGGCCCGCCAGGAAAACACAGGTGAGTCAGCTCCAGCTATTACAGTGAACATTCAGGAAACATTTTTGTTCTCAGGAAAGTGTATGTATGTATATGCTAATAATTGGGTTGCCATTTTCAGAGAATTTCTACACCCTCAAGATTCTAACGGTGCGAGAGATGGGTGAAGAGAACCAGGATGACCGGCAGGGCAAGATGCTGCTGCACACGGAACACTCCCTGCTGTCCCTGCTGTCTGGGCAGCACGGGGTGATACAGCACCATGGGCTCTTCCAGGTGAGACACACAAACACACACACACACATAATAATAATTTGAGGGGGGTATGTATGGTACTGTAACATCGTAACATGAATTGCCTAATCATTTTTCCATACGCTTCAGTTCAGTCTTTCCCTTCCATACTGTTATTCATATATCTTTTTATATCTCTGATGCCCTGTCCCTTCACAGGAGCGTCCCCCAAAAGAGTGACGAAGACTCCAATTTTTCATGTTCCAGCACTTCCTCTCCACACATTCATTTCCTCGCTCAACAGTTACTTCATATATCTTCTCTTCCTACTGGTAGATCTTTCACTGTCATGATATCTGCCCCAATTCCTCGACATCCCTGTGAGTCTCAGTTCCTTGCCCGTCGCAGGACTACGCCTATGGAGTGCGGGAGCAGGGCAGCACCAGCAGCAGTATCAGTCGTGGTGGCGGCTTGGTGTCGACAGGCAACCTAGTGCGCCGTGTGTGTCTGGTGCTGGATTGTGTCACGCCGCAGGACTATTGCCCCCACACGGCTGACCTCATAAACCTGCAGCACTATGTGATCACCAAGAAGAAGCTTGCTGAGAGACACGCCCTCACCATCTTCTACAACATTGTCTCTGTGGTGCACAGTCTTCATGAGGTGGGTGCTGAATGGCTGAGCAATTAGAGCAAGATAAATATGAATCAGTTTTTATTTCCCTCTAGTGTATCATGAGGGGTCTGTTGAGTGATGGCTGTACTGTTTCATTGGGGCAGCAAAATGTGGTGCATCGGGACCTGAAGCTTGGCAATCTGGTGCTGCACAGAGTCACCAGGGAGATCATCATCACTAACTTCTGTCTCGGCCAACACCTCCCCTCGGAAAAGGACCGCCTCAGGGACCAGCGTGGCTCCCCAGCCTACATCTCACCAGATGTGCTCAGTGGAAAGCCCTACCTGGGTAACACACCTGCTTCTTCTGCTGTTGGTCACACATTGATATTTATCACTTAATTTAGTGAACTTACCTTTTTGCTATTTGGTATTGAGTTTTTATGCATGTTCTGATGTGTCCCAGGGAAGCCATCAGACATGTGGGCCCTAGGAGTAGTGCTCTTCACCATGCTGTACTGTCGCTTCCCCTTCTATGATGTCCAGCCCCAGGAACTCTTCCGAAAGATAAAGGCTGCCCAGTACACCCTCCCCAAGTAAGTGGCAGAGCATCTCCAATGAAATACTAAACAACAGATGACATTAATAGCTCCTAGATAAGCAGATTATTGGAAATTCTAAAGGTGGGGTGTATGAGTGGATCGAGGGGTGGCTTGTCAAGGTGCTGTCTCTTGTAAGGCTGGAAACACGGAAGGAGAGGTGTGAGGGAGGAAAGTAGTGTGATCCTTGGAATGAATGATTAAAGAAAGGATAGTCAGTATGAAAGGAATAAGCTGACAACAAAATCTAGAGTAAAGTTCATACTGTTAATGTAAGAGTAAGGTCCCCAGTAAAATGGGAAGACAGAGTGGTAGAATACAGGACAGAAAGAAGGGGCAGGAGAATGAGGAGAGTGAAGTATGCAAGGACTGAGTGGATGGAGAGGAGTAAATGGAAACACACTTCCTTGCCCACTCCCCAAAGGAGTTTCAAGGGACTGGCATCAGAGTAGATGTATAAATGTGTTGATACAATTAGTGAAAAAGAAGTCCCTTCACACTCAGTTCATAGGTAACAAAATTTCTTTCTATTGCATCAGAGGGGAGAAGATGGTGAGTGAGGCCACCAAGGAGGTCATCAGAGGCCTGTTGGTCCTGGACCCCAACCAGCGCTTCACCTGCAAGCAAGTGCTCACCAGACTCACAGCCATTGTCTCTGGGCCCATAATGGACAACCTGCAGGTGAGTCTGGGGTAGAGCTGTAAAATTCCCGGGAATTTTGAACTGGGAAACTTTCCATGGGAATTTTGGGTATTTTTGGGGACTGAGAAATGAAAAATATTTACAAGTTTGCTTATGGCACTTTTTTTTTTTTTTTTTTATGTTATTGCTGCCTCTTTAGACTTCAATTATAGGGATCTGTTAGTGAATGTCCCTGAGCCCAGTGGTGGCGCAGGCAGGATTGTTTAAGTGACACCTATTGAGGTACATGCCACCCTCCGGTTAACCTAACCTAGTATTTTTCATATTTTGGCTGTGAATACTCAGTTGATATGCCTACAGCCCTATGCAAAGTATTTTAAAATTTTCACAAATGCAATGGCATACTTGAATTTTTTTTTGTTATTCAAGTCGAACTTCGTGTAAAATCAGATTTTTCAACACTTTTTCCTCTTATTACTCCTAACTCCTTTACCTTATCTACAATATCTAAGCATAGGTCCTTAGCTGCTAGTGAAAGCAATATACCATGGTTATTTAATCTAATTGTATCGCATTTTAGATTTTCTGCGATTAAATAAGCATCAAAATTTATCAAACAGAGATATGATCAATTTAAAAATAGAAATGTCTGTTACTGCCCCACCTTGGGGGGTTAGGATTTTACCTCTGTCCCTTTAAACCCGCGCCAGCCATTTAAAATGGCCGGGAATTATTTCTAGATATTATACGAACACTTTGAGAACAGTTTTGTAAAATGCTATACGTATTTTGATCCCTGGGACCCCCACCAGGTGTTGCGTACCTCCTTAATCCATGCTTTAAGTGTCTGGATATTATGTTTGAAATTTCATTAAACTTAACCTAACATATAGGAAATCTAATTTTTGTTGCTTAAAACTTTTTAATTAATAGGTATATTAACGAAAATTGGTTTGTTTATTCATACAAATACACATGTGTGAAAAGTTTGAAAATTCCTGAAATTTCCCAAAATTCCCTGGCCCTGAAAATTCCCGAAAACTCCTTGGAAAGTTTCCATTTTTCCAGAAACTTTCCCACCCTTTTCAAGCCTAATAGGGGGCATGAAATCCTACATTTTCCAGTGGTGTCACATTATCAGAAAATTTAGCTTATTTAGAGAACATTACCTTAACAGCACTAATTCTTAGGAGCTGCCTTTTGTAGGGAAACTGACCTCTTGCCAACTTGTGCACCCATGTGTGTGTGGGGCCTGTATACATGTATTCTTTCATTTGGGCAGGAAATAAGTTTTAATGATGAGTTTAATCTATTTTCATAATGAAGGTGGTAATTTACTTTGCTGGAACTGTGCATGATAAGATTATAATGGCAGTAACTGAATTAACAATGACATGAAAAGATTACAATGGCAGTAACTGAATTAACGATGAACACCATCAAACAGTTGCTGCAGGTTGTCCCAGAAATGGAGGAGTTTGGTGAGGAGCCGAGGGAGAGGGAGGCGAGGAAGGCCCTGCCCAGCAAGAGGAGCAAGCTGATGGTGTGTGACGGGGTGGAGCAGTGCTTCAAGAACACCAGCACTTTGCCAACCAGACAGAAGTCGTCAGTGGAGCCTGAGAGTGACAACCCTGCAAAGTACAACATTGATCACCTGTTGATGCAGCTGGCAAAGCAGGTTTGTAAACACATTGACTAACTGTCTCGGACATTTTTTTCCAGTTTATTTGGAATGTTAGAAGAAATGCATTTTTTATTCTTTCAGTTCTTTTCTGTGGTTTACATTATAAGATGAATCCATTTACTCTTGTCATTTACATGTGAGGAGTTTTATACATGAAGGTTGTATGATACATAGACAGTAATTTTTTTTTTTTTTTTTTTTTTTTTTTTTTTGTGTGTGTGTGTAGGTTTTTTATTTGGATATTTTGGACATTGATATAAATTCACGGTAAGGAAACTCATGTTGGTGGACTTAAATGTTCATGCTTTGACTTTAACCAAGTACCTGCTGCTTCATCTTGTTCTGCACATAATCAGAAGAGGACTGAAGAGAGCAGCCACATGGTCGGCAGCAAGACGTCCAGTGGCAGCAGCGGCAGCAGTTCAGGCAGCAGCAGCAGCGGGGGTTGTAGCAGTGGTGGCAGCAGTGGCAGCAGCAGCAGCAGGTCAAGTGGGGTGATTCCGTGCCTCGTTGGAGACACCCGGCCCCTCACGGCAGCAGAACTCTCCTCCTTCAGACACATCCTCCCACATGCCCCCAGTGAGTGTTTTTTGTGTGTGCCGTTGTATTTAGGTTCCTCTCGAAATTTCTGTTTTTTTTTTTGTGAATTATGCTCTGTGGCTTTTTTCTGAAGCTTGAGTTTACTGTATTGTTAGGGCACAGCATGCATGTTCGATGATGATGGTGGCGTCAAGTCTCAAGTCTGTAGTTAACCCGGTAGCAGTGACGGGCCAAATTTGTGGCTTTACCGTGTACCAGCGACGGGCCAAATTTTTGCCATGATATAAGCCCCCAAAAATAGATGATGCATAAACTGATCATAAATGTGTTGATATATATTATGAAATGGTTTGTGTGAGTGATGATTTTTTTCTCATTTTTCTCTCTTAGAGGGGCCTTTAAGAAACATGATCCCCACAGCTACTGGGTTAAAGATGTAATCACTTCTAAATTACTGCATTTGATGACTTATAAGACATGACCCAGTTGTATACCCCTCCAGTGAAAGTTTTTGTTGATATAGTCATGTGTGTCCCTGCACAGTACAAAGCTCAAAGAAACATGAGTAATGATCTTTAGGAAGGTATTCTTTTACAGTGTTATGTTATGGGGTCTATAATTTTGTGCTCTGATGTTTATAGGACTTGGAGAGGGCGTCAACCATAATTCACGACCATCTGCCCAACCACCACCACCGCCACCACCCCCTTCATCCTCAGCATCACAGGCCCCTCCCGCCCCACCACTGCCGCCACCACCGCCACCCCCACCACCACCCAATGTCGCTGTGGTGGTCACCCGAAGCAGCAGTGACAGGTTCAGTTCCCTATTCCCTCCGCAGCCGACTCCCATCACCCGTGCCTTCTCTATCAACATCCTGCGGTCCTCACCTTCAAGCTCTCGTTCACAGTCACCCCAGAACATTACATCCTCTTTGTCACCCCACATGTTATCCTCCCACCTTCCATCCTCCATGCCTCCCCACCTTTCCTCTTCCTCCCCCAGGCTTCGTCCTCCATCGCATTCACTGTCCTCAAGTCCCCTCTTATCCACCTATGGAGTGTTTCCCAATCCAGTCCAACCTCCAAGCTCCCTTGCAAGAGACCAGCCGCCCTCCCTGAGCAGGCCGAGGGCTCGCTGGAGTTCAGGTGTTCACAGCCGCATCGTTCATAACATCAGCAGCCTCCAGCACCGTCCAGGCTCACCGCCCAGCACCCAGGAGCCGCGGCCACCCCCCTCACTGTCGGAGAGTGGAGACACCATTCACCATCCCGAGGAACACCCAAGCAACTCAATTCCTAGTTCTTCGTCCTCTTCCTCCGGCCTGCCCTCACAACTCCCACGAGGGTCGTTCCGCCTTGTGGTGAGGGCCAGGAGGAATCGAAGTGGGTCACTGGCGTCCCCGCGGCCGTACCACCCAGCGCAGCACTACAGGTAAGCTCAGGAGAGTGATGAGCAAAGGTAAGTTTAGGTTAAATCAATGACTAGATCTTGCTCCACTGTTTCTTGTTTTGTTATATTTTCAACAAAAGTGATAAACAAGAAAAAAATACCTCTATAAATGTTCTTGCAAAAAATATAGAGGAAGATGTCAAAAGATATTATCAAAGTATATTTCAGAGGTGTCTTGATGCTCCCATCTTGGAAGAGTTTTAAAGGAAATATGGTATAAGGAAACTGTTCCAGATGAAAGAATGAAAAAACTTGTCACCTCCAAAATTAGGAGGTAGGACACCATAGGGATGAACTTCAATAGAAAGTCCTGTAGTGCTGCGTGGCTACAGGGAGGGGTGGAGGCATGCAATGGACATAAAAACAGCAATAAAAATAGCAAGGGAGGCAGCATTACAGTGAGCTTTGAGTGGCTGAGCTGTCATCAAAAGCAGGGCCCAGTCAGGAAACCTCAAGAAAGTGTTAGGAATTTCCATAATAGTATAAATAATTTTGTTTGTAAGGGAAGGGGAGAGAATTTGGCTTTGTAGAACATGATGAATTTTTCTGGCGCTACGTGTGACACATATAGAAAGTGACGTGAGGTGACACAGGTGAGGTCCTTAATAACCTTCCAACACCTCACCCCTCTCCATATATACCTCACTGGGAGTAGCTCATGTCCTGTGTGGCAGATTGGCTACCTATTCCTTATTCCCTACAAAGCATTTTATCGATAATTATTAAGGATGTAAATGCACATAATTGGCAGCTGTATAATTTGAGGGACCACACTTTATCGTAAAGTCTGTTTGCATTAGATTATACCTGAGCACAGAGGAGTTAGGGGAAGTGATACGAGGCACAAGTCAAGAATAAGAGACAATAAAGGTAGTTCACTCAGCCAATGAAGTCCTCAATCCGTGACGTCAAGAGCAGCGCAACAAACAGTCCCCGCGGCGCTTTCTCCTTTCCCTGCAATTGATAGTTTTCTGTTTATCTTTTCAGTATTTTTTTCCATTATTGCTTGAGATAATGAAGTGAGGCATATTAGTCTTGTATAATAAAGAGGCTTCCTATATCATCTACTCCCTTCCGATGGATTGATAGCTTGAGATAATGAGGTAAAGCATATTAGTTTTGTATAAAGAAGACTTTCCATATCACTGGTTTTATCAACGTCCCCACATCTCGTTCCCAGCCTTGACAGAACCAGCCTTTACCATCCACTGTTTGGCCATCCTTATTGCTCTCTGAAAACTGGGACAGCTTAGATTTCCCCTTCCTTGCATCATGCCCAGGACTATTGCACCCATCTACTCCACAAATGACCCTACATGTATTGGGAAGGAGTTCTACATAATAAGTCCCACAGTTTGTCCCTCATGCAGTCTTACTTTAAGGACCCCACATGACGCTAGGGTTCCATGTGGGTCGGGAGCAACGTTGCCAGGTTGTCGTACTCAGCTGCTTATATTTCCCGACTTCCTACCCCAAAACTGTCTTCTGGGCCCCAATAACGAAACTCATTTATAGTTATCGTTAAAAGAGTTGGATCCCGATGTCTCTTGCCAATAGTTAGGCGTCAGAAACCAGTAAATACTATGCTCTAAGTACGATGACCTGGCAAGTGTGGTCAGGAGCAGTAGATGTCACGTGATGCATTGTGGGTAAAACAAATGCACGGTGAACTCGCCTTATTGTCTCTTATACTTAGGCACAAGCGATGTTCGTGACTCCGTGGTGCATCAGCGGTTGTGAGTTACACTAGTAGGCGGTAGATTTAGTTATCTCTCAACTGGTAATTATGAAGGTTAGGTATGTGTTATATTTTACCCTGATGTGATTATTCATGTTTTGGTGCCCTGTTTCCTGTAGCTTATTCACTAATCTTGGGAAGGTTTCGGTAAGTTGGAGAAAGAGGGGAAAGGAAGCAAGGGTGTATTCAGATGTTTCCTTTGCCCTCCTTAGACTTTCACCTCAACTCAAAACTCTTCCCTGATACAACACTCTCCTCCTCTTGATGTGTTACTCCATTACCTCATAAGTGGTCGCTTTTCTCGTATCGTTTGTCCCACTACCCTGCCTATTATAGTGTTAACCTGTCCACTACAATTGGCATGGATTTGGCTTTCACTGGTAGCCTGGCAACATATACTTCCAGGTCTTTCTCTGCCTCTGTGGTGGATAGTGGAGTGTTTCTCATGTGGTATTGGTATGCTGGATGTCCCCTCCCAAGGTGCATGATTTTACATTTTTCTTCATTGAATTGTAGCAGCCACTTTTTGTTCCATTCCTGTAGGTTGGTGATGTCTTCTTGTAATCCACAGTCAAGGGGTTAAGAAGTGCATAAAGAGGAATGGAGATGAAAAATGCTGGGTGTGACCTGGAGAGATTGGAAACAAGCAACATGAATTAGGGGATGGACCAAGGTTGAAGGTATTCTAAAGACAATTATAAATGAGAAATGGACTTGGGCAGGTCATATCTTACATAGATCTGATATCACAGTAATAGAGTGGCAACCCAGGAATTCTAGATGTCAGGGCAGATGAAGAACTAGACGGAGTGATTTAACTGGAGCATTTGCCAGAGTAAGATGGAAGACTTTACCATCAGATGAGAGATGGAGAATGTTGGGGAAGTCTTTTGTTCTGAGGTGGACTGGTAATGACTGATGCTGATGATGTATATAACCTATTACTGTTTGTAGTGTATCTATATAACTGGTAATTTAGTCTTTTCGATCTGGCTACATGTTTCACAAATTTTTCGACTCAAGGACATGAAGAAAGTCTTGATTATTTAACAACTCCTTGCAGTCAAATCCACAGTATTTACAAATTAATAAAAACCTGCCAGTGTGTGTCATCACTGAGGGAGCAGGTTTTGGTGTCGAGACGGATAGGGATTTTTAATGATATTCTGATATTAATGGTTCTTGTAGGATTAATTACCTTTGATAATGTTTCTTAATTTTTTTAGAATGTTTGTATTGTTTGAGTGGTTGAGTAGTACATGACTGATAGTATTTAAGAGTGCCTGTAGGAGTGAGGTGAGGTTTTGAAGGTGCTGCAGCTCTTGGGAGTGTGTGTGTTGTAAGTGAGTAAAGGTTTAAGTGATGATGTTCAAGGATGCAAGGAAGAGCCGGGTAACATTAATTTTTGCAGCTCCAATATGTTCAAGAAGAGAACTTAAAGTGATGATAGTAATTATAAATGTTTTAATATTTAGACATAAAATTTGTTACAAGAAAACTTATAATTTATAAACTGTTTGATATTATTATTCTCAAACTTAAGTTACTGATGCAAAGTTTGGGTCTTTTCACCTTTTGGTTACCTGTATATATATTTTTTTCTGTTACTCTCTCAATTAAGAATACATGTCTCCGTAGTCCACTGAATATCATGAGAGATGCCAAAAAGGGATGTCGCTTCTGGGATAGACAAGGCCAAGGGTGTGGGGACTGAGCCTCCCCTCAAATACTTAAGCCCAGAACACTCACCAGAAGGGTCACATTCCCTGTTTTTACCCCCGGCCCGTCACTGTGGACAGCAGACTCACCCATGATGGTGACGTCCCTGTTCCCGGACATGCCTTGGCATGAAAGAATATTAAGATGTTTTAGATTATTGCTGCACAAGTGAATGTGTGCAATAGGTATGGCAGACTTAAGGTGTTCTTGTTGATAATTATATATATGAAATATGTTAATTTTTTATTAAAACTTACAAGATGCTTGATAAGATCCTGACTAACTCCCCTTATTGAGCGTAATATTTGCTATCAGGAGTTTGAATGAAAATAGTTTGCCTTAGTAAGTACACACTCACAGAGGTATATATATTTATATTAGAAATTTTGTTTTTTATACATATATTCTGAAGTTAGGATGTGTGAAGTGCCTTGTTCCTAAAGCCGTGTTCTCTTCTGAGAGCAGCAGATATAAAAGTGAATATGAACCTTGCCATCGTGATCTTGGACGTGCAGGTCACAGGAGTGGCCATCACTTTGCCGTGGGTGTTGTGTGTCACTTACCCTTTCAGTCACTGTTCTGTGTGAAAATGCCAGGAATCGCTGCTCAAAAAGATGAGATAAACTAATTCTAGGATTGGCTTAAGAGCCTATATTTTGCTCAGCTTCAGATAGCTTGAATTTGCATATCAGTCTGGTATAAAACCTGCTAAGTATTATATTAATTTGAAATTAGAGTTTCTGCCAATCTTAAGAGGTCAAGAATATGAAGAGGAACCTGAACTTTGGCTTGGCTATTTTTATATACATAGAAGTTAAACTTACCATTCTAAAAAGCCTTGCCTGAACTAGTGGTGGCACTCAAGTTCTGTAATCGGGTGTTGTTTACAAACTGAAGAGAACAGAAACTTTCATTATCCTGTTTTTATGTCTCAGTATGGGATAAAAAATAACTTTCAGAGAAGGAGAAATAATGTTCCTTAGGTAGGTAGTCAGGTAAAATGAGGAAAACTAAATGACTTGAAGTAATCATCACAAAAGTTGTCTGACTTTAGCAGCCACCTCCCCGGCTGGGGCTGCAGCTTTGTCCAGGGAGTGTGACATACTCTGGCATTCACCCCCAGCTGTGTGGGTGAATTGTGGGCATTGAAGGTGACAAAAAATAATGCCAGGAACTGTTTTCATAGAATTTATTAACTTAACTGTACAATACATTCACATAGACTCCGTTAAACACTAATAATGGAGTGACTGACTTCATGATTCTGCCGGCAGAAAGTTGTGGAAATCCTTGAGCAACGTTTAGTGGACAAAAACAGACATGTGAAGGGGCATTTACATAATTTTGTAGTTGTCATAAAAAAAATGCCACAAAATGTTCTAATAAAAAACAACTAAAATCAGCAGATTCACATACACATAATATTTTCTCAGAGATTTATCCAAGTTGATTACAAGATAATTTAGAACAGTATGTGTAGATGCGTGCAACTAATGATATTATAAGAAACAAATTTATAATAAATGGTTGAGTTGAAAGGGTGAACATTGCAGTGCCATTGTTTTGCTGTTCAAATCACTCTGGCAGGCACTCAGCAGCCCCTCAGACCCTCCAGCCATCCCTGGCGGTGTGGGCGGCGGCACCACAACGCTCACCACCACTCACTGATGGGAAGTTCGTTGCCGACTTTTGTCAAAGAACAATGAATAACCAACAACAATAAAAAATGGAGAGAACAGGAGAGGAAGTGTATGAAGCATAGGTAGGCCTAGGTATCTTACGTTCACAGAACTCACAATGTCAATAACAACAATGATGTACAATAACAACAGGTGAAAATATGATAACAATAACAGATGTGTTAAGCTCAACTCACAGGCACATCACTCTGTGAGTAACATGAAGTGTTATTTCTCTATCGTTTAACAGATACTAATATTAAGTGTTGCTGTCAGAAAGTTTCCCAACACACACACACACACACACACACACACACACACACACACACACACACACATATCAGTCATTGTCCTGAGAAATTAGGGGAAAAAAGTTTACCACAATCATGCATACGTACACACATATAAAAATATAAAACAAAACTTAACAGGTCTAAGAAAGGGACTTATGTTTGCTATGACACGGTCTTAACCCTGGCTATTGCTGCCACCACGAGCTACCGGGCGACGCTATGTACAAAGAGGTGGGGAGTAAGGTGGAGACAGGCCTGAGTGGCTTGGTGTGTGAGGGGCGGGATGAGGCCACGAGTCCCTTACTATTAACAGTTAAGTGAAACAAGAGCAAGAGGACCGGCTCTGGCACACGAGCGACTGAACCCCCTGCAAGGCCTGTCTCACTTACATCTCCGCCGTGGATGACTCAGAGGTCAGCTGCCAGCCTCCTGGGTCTGAGAAATTAGCTCTCAGATGGAGGTGGTAGGGATGAGGTGCTGGAATGGAGGGTGGAGGAGAGCTGAGTTCAGTTCCAGACTGGACGCCAGCCGTCAGGGTCCCCGTGCCATTCCCGGTCCAGGGGCTCGATTCGTGGTGAAGGCTGTATTACAACAAGTTCCTCCGTTCCTGCTGTTACCAAGTTGTCGACAGGGTCACTAGTGTTGGCAGGTGGGCTGGACTCCTTGCTGTTCCCTTCACCAGAATCATCTTCTGCCAAGACGAGGACACCCGCCAATTCACGTCCCTGCAACTCCGGGTGGTCTGGCAGTGGTAGGCGGTCACCGTCCACACTAACTGGAATGAACCTCTCAGATTCTCCATCATTAGCTTTCACACGGCCAGCGAAGCGTCCTTGGCGAAAGTCCCCAAGGCTGGTGAGAATTTCAGCCACCTCAGCGGGCGTCCCGTCCCCCAGGAGGCGGCGCACCTTCACCTCCACGTCCTTCTTGCCTGAGGCATTTACCTTACTGACAGACTGACGGCTCTCTGAGGTGTACAAAGACTCCAAGGCTTCTCGCGCACCCCGGTCCAGGTCGTCTGCTTGGAGGGCGTCGTCCAGATCAAGCACCTGGATTTCAGCATTGTCGAGAACACCGGAGCCAAGGAGGTGTTCGCGCACATCGAGGGGCAGGTCGTGGGGCAGATCATGCAGGATGGCAGGCGCTGCACCGTCCAGATTCAGAGAATGAAGGTCATCTAAGTTGTCGCCTGGACCGTACTCAATGAAGAACACTTCCACAGGCTCGTCTGGTATGTCATAGAGCGAGGGGTCGATTATGGGCAGAGGTGGTGCTGGTATTGGGTCCCCATCTTCAATCACGATCTCAATGATAGGATCATCGTAGCCGAGCTCTGCCCCGTAAGTCAGAGACTTAGGGCCAGACCCCACAGCACCTCCAGACCCCAAGGCACCTCCAGACCCTAAGGCACCTCCAGACCCCAAGGCACCTCCAGACTCCAAGGAACCTCCTTTAACCTCTAGGCTATCACCAACACTTCGTTTCTTTCCACTAAGCTCAAGGTCGCCTATCCCTGGAGGCAAGACTTGTACCGGAGCTGGAGGGAGGACATCATCGTCGAAAAATTCTCCTGAATCATCAACGGCCTGCAGGCCGCCACCTGAGGGGAGGTCATAGAGGGGACGGACTGGTCCAGAGGGTACGGCAGGGCTACCGTGCACTGGCTGTGAGGGCTCAAAGCCATCCAGATAAGAAGAAGATGAGGACCCATGGGCAGCCATGGGTGGCGGGAAGGACGGAGGAGCTCGGTAATTATTGGAGGTGTCAGGAACCGTGGGTCCAAGGGGGAGGGGGGGGCCGGAAGGTACCAGGTCGATGGCCTGAGATGGCACCAGCGGCACTGTCGGGACATTGTGCAGGTCCCCTGGCGGCAGGTATGTGTCCACAGGTGGGCCGTACAGACCGTGGTCGTCTTCAAAGGAGTCTCCGTGAATGTGGATGGGTGGCAGCGGTGGCAGCTGCCCACTGTAATCTCCACCACCGTGATGAACAGCCGGGGCAGAGTAGCTGCTGCCGCCCCCGCCGCTGACCACGTCGGTGTGCTTCACGGGCCCAAAGCCGTGAGGGATTCCCTTCCCGTGACCTCCATGGCCACCTCCCCCAATGTGGCCTCCACCGCCACCTCCCTTGATGTGGCCTCCGCCAATGTGGCCTCCTCCTATGTGGCCTCCACCACCACCTCCCTTGATGTGGCCTCCACCAATGTGGCCTCCTCCTATGTGGCCTCCACCACCACCTCCCTTTATGTGGCCTCCACCAATGTGGCCTCCTCCAATGTGGCCTCCACCACCACCTCCCTTGATGTGGCCTCCACCAAAGTGGCCTCCACCACCACCTCCTCCAATGTGGCCTCCACCACCACCTCCCTTGATATGGCCTCCTCCAATGTGGCCTCCTCCAATGTGGCCTCCCTGTAGACCTCTGCCACTTTCATGAATTGGTGGAGGGCCGTAGGAGGTGGACGGAGGAGGGGGAATGTATGATGCTTTTGGAGGGGGACCATAGGATGTCAATGGAGGAGGAGGGGGAGGACCATAGCCCTTGGAAGGGGGAGCATAGGAGGCTTCAGGAGGAGGGATGAAAGTAGCCTTTGGAGGAGGACCATAACCCTTAGAAGGAGGAGGAGGAGGAGGTCCATAACCCTTGGAGAGAGGAGGAGGACCATAGCCCTTGGAAGGAGGAGGAGGAGGAATGTAGGAACCCTTCGGAGGACCATAGGAGGTTGCTATCGGAGGAGGGGGACCATAGGAAGTCTTGATTGGCGGGGGCCCGTAGGAGCCGATCGGGGGGCCGTAGGATGGGAGGTGCCGCACGTGTCTCGGGTAGGGCACGGGAACCACGATGGGCTCAGAGTCATATTCGCCCGAGTCGCCCCAGCCGAAGAAGTCGTCGAACCAAGACCCGATGCTCCTGCGTTGCCGAAGTTGAGGATCCTCATTCTCGATCGCCGTCGCCACCGCCGCCAACGCCACTATCTGAAAGGGATGAGGCGAAGATGAGTAAAGGAAGTGGACGCAGCGGCTATACAACGGAAACTTTATCTTACTCAATAAAAGACACGTAGATAACAAGCCAAAGTAGCACCAGTCTCTCTCTCTCTCTCTCTCTCTCTCTCTCTCTCTCTCTCTCTCTCTCTCTCTCTCTCTCTCTCTCTCTCATATAATTGAATTCCCACATTAGTTGAATCCTTGTAATTAAAGAAAAATGAAGAAGAAAGTGTGTGTGTGTGTGGGGGGGGGTGGGGGGGGTTACAGTCTCCATGAGGTGCATCGACAGTGTGTGTGTGTGTGTGTGTGTGTGTGTAGTTGGTCGTTTGGTTGGCGGCGTTCAGGGCCCAACCACTTGTGTTATTGTGTCTTCATCTAGTAAACCACCATTGTTGTTATACTCTTCATCTTACTAATCAGGAAACCATTCTCTATGCCTGCACCCTGTAGTCTATTACCGCAGTCAAATAAGCAAGTCCTAAGTCGTGGATGAGTTGATTTTTATTAGTTTTATCCACAGACCTCTTAGACAAATATGTTTCCCTCTAACGAACAGATCTATATCAGTGTCGGCTACAGGTTTAGGTTGTTTTCATCAGCAATTCATCAACTGTTTTGCCGCGTCACTTCTATAAACAAAGTCACAAGTTGTAGCGTATAAAAAAAAGCGTGGAAGTCTGGTTTAAAAGTATAATAGCAAATTAAATCTTTGTCAGTACCGTTCAACCTCAAAAGCTATCACCTGCTAATTTACAGCAAGTCGTCGTGCTGTGATTTTTTATTTATTTATTCAGAGGAAAAGGAAAAAAAAATGAATAAGCGAGAGAAAAACAGGAAGATAGGAAGATAGACTTATATAGAGAGGAAGAAAAACAAGAAAGAGAAGATGAACAACGGAAAGAAAAAAAGGAAGGAGAGATATGCAAAACAGACAGATAGAGAAAAAAAAACGAAAGATAAAGAGAAACCACGAAAGACAGAAAAAGAGAGAGAGAGGAAGACAGAAGCGAAGACATAAAAATAAAGATAAGAAGAAGAAAAAACCCCCCAACAAAATTAAACCCATCAGACGCACAGTCTCTATAACTCTAATCAAATCTTCATCACTAGGTATTCTTTCAACCACAAAAGCCATCACGTGCTAAGTTACCGTGTCGCTTTCATCAACAACAAACCTAATATCATACTTAGGCTACAATTTCTATCACTTTAGTCAAATCTTCGTCACTATTCTCTCCACCGCAAAAGC
This sequence comes from Eriocheir sinensis, assembly GCF_024679095.1. NCBI lineage: Eukaryota > Metazoa > Arthropoda > Malacostraca > Decapoda > Varunidae > Eriocheir > Eriocheir sinensis. Next base: position 13,564,780 of record NC_066536.1, read on the forward strand.
TATCACATCCTAAGTTACAGTATCGCTTTCATCAACAACAAACCTAATAGCCTATCATACTTAGGCTACAATTTCTATCACTTTAATCAAATCCTCGTCACTATTCTCTCCACCGCAAAAGCTATCACATCCTAAGTTACCGTATCACTTTCATCATCAACAACAAACCTAATATCATACGTAGGGTAGAATTTGTCGCTTTTATCAAATCTTCCTCACTATACTCTCGACCACAAAAGCTATCACGCGCTATAAGTTACTGGATCGCTTTCATTATCAACAACAAACCTAATATCATACGTAAGCTACAATTTCTTTCACTTTAATCAAATATTCCTCACTATACTCTCGAACGCAAAAGCTATCACGCGCTAAGTTACAGTATCGCTTTCATCATCAACAAACCTAATATCATACGTAAGCTACAATTTCTTTCACTTTAATCAAATATTCCTCACTATACTCTCGAACGCAAAAGCTATCACGCACTACAAGTTACTGGATCGCTTTCATCAACATCAAAACCCAATATTTCGATCTTCTATCACTTAATCAACAGACCTACACCTACCACACACACGCACTATGACTTATTTAGTAGTAGTAGTCAGATTACTTTCTCCAACAAGCTTATCGTATACTCATCAGTAATTCCAACGCGTGTATTTTTTTTATAGTGGTTGACCTGTACCATTTCATCAGCATCATAAGTAGTAGCTATAGCTTTCTCCAACAAGCCTATCGTATCGGGTCCATCAGTAATCTCAACGGGCGTATTTTTTTTTACAGTGACTACCCCGTACTATCGTTTCATCAGCATAATTATCATTTGCGCAAACCTTTGAATCTCAGACCGACAGACGAATAGGCTAGCAGCGGTGTGGTCGGGTATTCACAAGTCATTGCTGTAGATGGAAGTGACTTTCTTTTTTTTTCTTCTAGACGAATAGGCCAAACCTTTCACTTATAGTCTCTTACCAGGAAGACAAACTGTACTAAAGAGCGATGTTCGGTAAGGGAGGGAGGGAGGGGGGAGGGCGATGAGAGAGAGAGAGGAAGAGAGAGAGAGAGTGGGGCAAGAAAAAGTTAAGAGGAAAGAAAGGCAAGAAGGTAGAGAGAGAGGGAGGAGGAGGAGGGGAAAAAAAACTATATGAGCAGCACAAGACAAAACAGGTTGGAGAGAAAGCGGTTTGGGGCCCGGCCGGTAAGTCTGGAGCTGCCGACGTGATCACATCATGGTAGCCTTTCGTTCCTACAGCCATGGAAAGTTGGTCGGCAGGGGGTGGGCGGGGGAAGGGCGGGGGGCAGTCAGCTAGCCAACGGGAACAGGAAAAACAGGAAGAAGGGAAACAGTAGGAAGGCTGGGAGTGTTTCGGGATGGGTGCGAAAGAACGGGAAGGGCAATGGGATACGAACGAGAGAAAGTTTACTAGCCAACGGACCAGGGCAACGGGAACAGGAAGAACAGGAAGAAAGGAAACAGTAGGAAGGCTGGGAGTGTTTCGGGATGGGTGCGAAAGAACGGGAAGGGCAATGGGATACGAACGAGAGAAACAGTTTACTAGCCAACGGACCAGGGCAACGGGAACAAGAAGAACAGGAAGAAGGGAAACAGTAGGAAGGCTGGGAGTCGTGTGTCGGGATGGGCGCGAAGAGAGCAGAAGTAGGCAACGGGTAGGAACGAGAGGAACGGGAACGGGAAGAATAGAAAGAACGGAAACAGTAGGAAGGCCAGTTGTCTTTCGAGATGGGTGCAAAAGAACGGAAAGAACGGGAAAATCATAACGGAAGCGGGAAACGGATAGGCTACAGTGGGATACGAAACAGAGGAACAGGGGGAGTTTACTATAGCCAGCGTACCCATGGAGTGAGGGGAGATAAAAGGAAATGGAGAGGCAGGAAGAACGGTTCGGATTAGGGTAGGGTGAGGTGGGGTCAGGAGGTCAGGTAATATCAACGGATCTATCACTTAAGATCCTCCCTGTTGATGCTCTTGTAATCGATCGGTAGCCTATTATGGCGTGGAGATGGGATGATTAGCCCGTGAGTTCTGTAGTTCCATATTTTCCGGGTCTGGATTTTACCTTTTGTGCCCACGGAAAGAGAAGGTTTGGGCGGTCAGGCGTGGGCACTGCATAGAGGGGGGACGTGGGCACTGTGGGGGGTGGTGTGGGGAGGGGGACGGTTCTGCAGGTCTGGAGAAAGTTAAGCTTCCCACATTCTCCCCCCCTCCTCTGACGTGCCCCGCGGCTCTCGACACGGCGCTGCATTTGGTCAATAAACCTTGTAACACGATTCGTTGGTTTTGATGGACGTATATTATTAAAACAGGAGGTATCATGGCGGTAGAACATGCACGCGGCGAGGTAGCGATGACGGAGCGAGCGAACAATGTTTAGTTCCGTCTTTGGGGTGTGTGAATAAAATAATTTCGTGTCCCCAAGTGATTCGACACGCAGCGGCACGCGGTACACCATTTCTACTTCTTGCTTCATTGACCCACGCTTCGAGACCTTCATTGAACCACTCACCACCTGTAAACTACACGAACAAGGATAAGAAGAATGGGAAGGCCCTAGGACAGTCCCATCCCGCCAGGAACGAGAGCAGGAAGGCTTTTCACGGCTACCGAGGATGTGCGTGCGTGTGTGTCTGTGTGGTGGAAGAAAAAGAAAGGAAACAGAGATGGACGTGAGACAGGCCGTAGCGGTGACTGTCTGTATTGTGTGTTCAGCGTGTGGGAAGATAACGACCACCAAGATCCTGCTGGAGACGTGGACAGCGAAAGTAAGCAAAGAGGAAACTGTGAGTGGACGGCATCTTACGCATAACCCTCCTTACTTTTCTTCCTTTCTCCCTTTTTTAATTTCACTATCTCTTTATCTATGTGTCCATCTTTCTCTCCTCCTTTCTTTCTCTCCCTTATTCAGATTCTTCCATTCCTTGCTTTCTCTTATGTTTCGTTTTATTCTTTCTATCTCTAACTTAATGCACATCTTTCATCTTCCTTTTCCTTTTCTTCCTTTCTCCCTTATTTCGTTTCGTTGTCTCTTTATCTATGTGTCCATCTTTCTCTCCTCCTTTCTTTCTCTTCCTTAGTCAGATTCTTCCATTCCTTGCTTTCTCTATGTTTGGTTTTATTCTTTCTATCTTTTGCTTAATGCCTTTCTTTCATCTTCATCTCTAAGTCTCCCCTACCTCTTCCACACCTCTCCTTATCTTTCCCTACGCCTGTAACAACCGTCCCTTCCCCTCCTCCTCCTCCTCCTCCTCGGCCCTTCCCACCAGCCATTCCTCACCCCCCCCCACCCCCCCATCCGCTCAAGAACGCTGTCTCCGGATGCTGCAGGCGTGAGATACAAGGCACACAGCGCTTACGGCAACCACTCTCACCTCCGGCATCACTCAACTCACTCTCGCTTATCTCCTCTCCCTCTCGCCTCTCGCCCTTCCCGTGTGTGTGTGTGTGCCTTTTTGCGCGTTTCTCTTCCTACCTATAAGTGAGTGCGGGCGTTCATGCGTACAATTTTTTTCTTCCTTTTTCGTTTTGCTTCCTGTTTGTTTTGGGCGTTCGTGATTTGTGTGGATTTATGGTTTCTCTCTCTCTCTCTCTCCTATCTATCTATCTATCTTTTATCTATCTATCTTCAACACAGAGTTCATTGCTATCATTTTATTGAGTAGATTCGTTTTCTTTCTTTTTGATTCATCTTTTTCTTATCTTTTTTTCATGTTTGTCTCTTTTTCATATTTGCGCGTCTATAAGGTAATATAAAAAAAAGATTCGGGATTATAACAAAAAAAAAAATCAAATCGCTTTCCGTTGTTCCGCAAAGAAAGGAAAAAAAAAAAAGAAATGGGAAAGTTGCTATTTGCTATTCTGTGGTCGTTGTGCTGTGATTTTTTTTATTTATTTTTTTTATTCAGAGGAGAAGGAAAAGAGAAAAGATGAATAAGCGAGAAAAAAACAGGAAGAGAGAGAGAGAGAGAGAGAGAGAGAGAGAGAGAGAGAGAGAGAGAGAGAGAGAGAGAGAGAGAGAGAGAGAGGAAGAAAAAGAAAGAGAAGATGCATAAGGGAGAGAAAGAAAGGAAGAAGGAGAGATATGCAAAATAGACGGAAAGATGGAGAGAAAAAAACGAAAGAGAAAGAAAGATAAAGAGAAACCACGAAAGACAGAAAAAGAGAGAGAGAGAGAGAGAGGAAGAGGGAAGCGAAGACATAGATAGAAATAAAGATTAGAAGAAAGGAAAAAAACGAAAGCGATAGAAAGATAAAGAAAAAAAAAGAAAAAAACACGAGAGCGAAAGAAAACGAGAAAGAAAGAAAGAAAGGAAGAAGAGAAATATAGACGTATAGATAGAAAAAAAACGAAAAAGATACAAAGATAAAGAAGAGAGAAAACACGAAAGAACGAACGAAAGAAAACGAGAGAGAAAGAAAGAAGAGAAAGGCAAGGCATACCTAAAGTGAGAGTCAAGCGAACCTTTCTTTTCTTTGCTTATTTTTTTACCCAGCTTAATGTAAATCGCGCCCGGACGTCGCTCCCAATGCTATAATTACAAAACCCGGACCGGACCCGAGTCACTTTCCACTGTGCCCGCCGCCCGCCGACCGCTGGTGCCTCCGGCGGGATGACTCGACTCGACTGACTTGCCCGCGCGCTGACCACTGATCGGGATGCCAACCAGCTTTTCCTTCTCACACCTCTCACCCGCTCTCTAAACTAACCAGTCCCGCGATAGATAGATAGATAGATGAATAGGCAGTTAGAGAGATAGAGCATGAGAGAGAGAGAGAGGTAGATAGAGAGAAAACCGAATTACATAAAAGTACTGACCGCGAACCCCCAGCAGATCGGAGGGCCAAGCTTTTCATCACGCCTTTCACCCATTCTTCTGCCTAACCAGCCCTTCTGCTCATAGATAGACAGATAGATAGATAGACAGACAGATAGATGAATAGGTAGATAGATAGATAGATAGATAGAGAGAACACCAAGTAAAACAAGAGAACAGACTGCATAGCTCCATAGAACACACCTTATACACGCTCTCCTACCTGACCAGCCCCTTCGTTGATAGATAGACAGAGAGACACATAGATAGATAGTTAGATATATAGACAAACAAACAGGCAAACAGATACAGAAAGAGTACCGAATTACACAAGATTACAGACCGCCAAGCCCCCCCAATAATTCGGAGTTCATATTATTACAGATGGCGCCCCGCTTGTATAAACTGGAGGAGAAACACGGAAACCAACTCGATATTTATTATTCAGAGCGGATCCCAGGTGTTGCGTGTCATCGAGTGAGTGTCTTCCGCGGCAGGTGTTGGTTAGTATACAAGGGTGGGGGAATGGGGAAGGGGGAAAGAGAAGGAGGTATATAAGAGAATGAGGAGGAAGAGGGAGAAAAAGGAAGAATGGAAGAAGGACAGAAGACAGTGAGGCGGAGGAGGGGGGAAGAAGGAGAAATGAGGAGGAAGAGAAGGAATAGAAGAGAATGAGAAGGAAGAGGAAGAAAGAAGAATAAGAGGATGAGGAGGAAGAGATAGTAGAAAAGGAAGCATAGAAAGAAGAAAAGGAGGTATAGAGACGAATGAGGAGAAAGAGTAATAAAAAGGAAACACAAAAAAAAGGAAGAGGAGGAAGAAAGGAATGACTAGAGGAGAACGATGAGAAAGAAAATAAGGAGGAACGGAAGATATTGAAAAGGAATAGGAGGAAAAAAAAAATTAAAGAACAAAACAGAACGAAGAGGAAGAAGAGGAGGAAGAAAAAGGAGAAATAAAAAGGAATGCCGACGGAGGAAGAAATTGAAGAGGAAGAACTATAATTATGATTGATGGATAGGGGTCTGGCTTAATTTATCACGTTACACCGGACGGACAGACAGACAGACAGGTAGACGAAGAAAGCTAGAGAGAGAGAGAGAGAGAGAGAGAGAGAGAGAGAGAGAGAGAGAGAGAGAGAGAGAGAGAGAGAGAAAAGCCTGTCCCACTCTCTCTAACCACCCTGTCTTAGATATCTATATAAAAAAAAAAAAACAGATCCGGTTAAACCTATATTAGTTACTCTTCCTCCTGTGTGTGTGTGTGTGTGTGTGTGTGTGTGTGTGTGTGTTTGTGTGTCGATTGCGTCTCTCAACCGCGACAAAACGTAAACAACTTTCGTGCGTCATTTGTTTTTTTATTTTATGTCAGTTTCGTCTTTTTAATTGCGTTTCAAGAGAGAGAGAGAGAGAGAGAGAGAGAGAGAGAGAGAGAGAGAGAGAGAGAGAGAGAGAGAGAGAGAGAGAGAGAGAGAGAGAAATACCATAATCACTACATCACGACAAGTCCTAAAGGGTACGAACAGTCTCCTAAAGGGTACGTATACTGACAATGACTCCTTGGGTACGCACGGGCATGGTCAGAGCTTGAGCTTGAACGTGACGAGAAAGTGACGGTACATGGCATGGCGTCTCTGTGTGTCACTTACGGAACACAGACCCTCATTATATTCTTGCAAAAGGTGTGTGTGTGTGTGTGTGTGTGTGTGTGTGTGTGTGTGTGTGTGTGTGTGTGTTAAACAGTCCGTGATGCAGAAAAAAAATATAATGCGTTTGGAAAGACAAAAGAAAATTGATAGTAAGAAAAATTAATGACTAAAATTAATGACAATAAAAAAACAGGAAGTTAAAATGAAACCGGCAACGATAATAGAAAATACGATGAGCGAGAGAGAGAGAGAGAGAGAGAGAGAGAGAGAGAGACCTCGGGGTAGAAGGGAGTGTGAACAGATGGAAAAGAAAGTAAACGTAATACGGATGGATCGGGGCAGCAACCTTAGCAGCAGGAGCAGGGCGGGGCATGGCGGGGCAGAGCGGGGCGGGGCGGGGTATAGAAATGGGTGTGGGCAGGGGCAGGATGGGGCGTGGCATGGCAGCGGGGTAGGGGAGAGGGTGGGGGGGGGAGATAGAACTGGTCAAGGGGGAGGGAGAGAGAGAAAGAGGGTGAGGGAGGGAGGGAGGGGCAAGCCGGGTTGAGGTTGGGTGGGGTTGGCAGCCCGTCAACTCTGCTATTACCTGACTTTCACATCAAGCCTCGCAAAAAACTGGGGCAGCTTTCGGGCCCTACAACACACCTGTAACTGGGGGGGGGGGGGGGTGAAGGGGGAAGGGGGCAAAAAAAAAAGTAGTGAACAGGCTGGCTGGCTGCATGTTCTCATCGCATTAGTTATACCAGGAAAGAAAGCCGCGAGTCGAACGAGAAGGTTAGAGATAGATAGATAGTAAAAATAGATAGAGAGACAAAGAGAAAGAGAGGGAGAGATCGCCAACCGGAGATATAAGTCTAGCAGGATTTGTTAGTCCGAGGAAAGTAACAGCGCTGGCATGACCTATATATTGAAGGGACTCGCTCTCTGGCTCGCTCACTCGCTTCTCCTCTTTTCGGAAGCTTTCTCTGGCGTCCCCGAAGAAAACGTGCCAACCAACAGACGAGCCACGGACTATGAAAAAAATCTATACGGACACTCGGGAACTCACACAATGGAACGGACTGCAACAAAAGCGCAATTACGATGACAGATAGACTATTATACACCCAACATCGCGTACCAATAACGTACAGGCACTTAGGAAGACACATGAGGGACCTAGATGGAACGAAAATGCCCTTAAGAAAACACATGAAAAGACTCTCTGCTTGTATATACTGAGGATCATATATTAACGCCCTCTATTCAAACGCTAACATTATATATACTCAACATCTTCACCCCAATAACGTACAATCTAGCTACTGAGGATCATATACTAATGTCCTCTGTTCTAACGCTAACATTATATATACTCAACATCTACGCCCCAATAACGTACAATCTAGCTACTGAGGATTATATACTAAAGCTTTACATGCCAGAAGTTACATTTGAAAGCACAGACGCGCGCGGAGAACCCGGAAGAACCAAGAGAAGGTGGCTCAGTAACATGTGCTTTTTCTCCCCCTTCACTTCACTTCCCGATCAAAAAAATGTCTCACTCAACTTTCCCTGACGAGTGTTCTTTTGCTCTTTCGTCATCTAACCTGCCAAGTGAGAGGGATTGTTTTTACAGGTATTCCGGCCACCTGGAGTCACGTGCGTTAGCCTGAGGGACACACCAGGGATCACTTCGTCGTGGGAAAGGAAAGGGAAGGGAAAGGAAGGGAGGAAGGGAGAGACGCCGCCGCCCACGATCACGCCGGGACAGGATGTGGGCGGGAAGGGCATTACTCACGTCCCTGCCCCCCTCCTCCTCCTCCTCCTCCTCCTGCATCACGTACAGGACACAGAAAGGAGGTCACGAGGGAGGTAAAAAAAGGGAGGTACATAAAAGAGAAAGGGAGTGAGAGAGAGGGTGAGAGTGAGAGCAGAGAGGAGGAGGAGAGGGAGGAGGACATTGGAAAGTGATCTGCCTGCTGTGTTCTTGCCGCGGGCGAGGTCCCACTCTGTCCGAACGATTATGTGCCCTGCCCTAACTGATGGAGGCGCTTTGGCACACACACACACACACACACACACACACACACACGTTGGAGAAAGCCTAAGAGCGTCCGCTTGTCCGGTCAAGTATTTTTAATAGGCGACAAGACAGGACGGGTTTGAAGTGGAGGCGATATTCCGTGCTTCCGCTTTCTCCCGCGTGTGTAGAGAGTGAGAGAGGGGAGAGCTGGGGAACGTGTGTGTGTGGGGGAAGAGGGAGAGCTAGGTCAGTTCTGTGTGTGTGTGTGTGTGTGTGTGTGTGTGTGTGTGTGTGTGGTCATGAAGTAGAGCAAGGCAGAGCGCACACGTCCTCTGGTGATGTTATGTTATGGGTTACGGTGCGTGTTACAAGTCCATAAAAGAGACGTCCATTTTTAAGAGCACACCCCGCCCCATCCCATCCCACCCACACCCCCGTCGCCCGCCCACGCCTCTCCCTCTCCCTCTCTCTCTCCGCCGTTCCCACCATACACGGTACACAATAGAGCGCATATGATTTTTCAGTTTTTTTCTTATCTTTCTCCTTTTTCGCATCGTTCTGTACAATGCGCCGTGTCCTTATATAAGCTGAGGATGAGGATGCCATTTTTCGTGGACGGCCTCTCCCTTCTTTACCCTGTCCACGCTTTCTCTCCCCCTGAGCTTCCTGTGTATCGGCTTTCCACGGCCTTCAAGGAGAGTAAATATGTACGGAGGAGGAGGAGGAGGGAGTGTGGGTAGGTTAGCGGCGCCCTACCCTATAGCCTACTCATCACCATCACTTCCCCGCCGTACAATCTCCCATACATTCCCTTATCTCTTTATAGTTTGTGTGCCTACGTCTGCTAAGCTTATGTGTCATCTCAACTAACAACCTCCCATACATTCCCTTATCTCTTTATAGTTTGTGTGCCTACGTCTGCTAAGCTTATGTGTCATCTCAACTAACAACCTCCCATACATTCCCTTATCTCTTTATAGTTTGTGTTTGTTTATGTCTGCTAAGTTTATGTATCACCTCAACTAACAACCTCATACATTCCCTTATTTCCTTTTATTTTTGTTTTGTGTGTGTTCACGTTCGCTAAATTTATGTGTCACCTCAACCAGCAACCTCTAACATTCCCTTCTCTCATTTTTATTTTAGTTTTGTGTTAACGTTCGCTAAACTTAATGTCACCTCAACCAATAACCTCTAACATTCCCTTATCTCATTTTTTATTTTTGTTTTGTGTGTGTTCACGTTCGCTAAACTAAAATGTGTTACCTCACGATTAGAAAACATTGCCAGTGATTTTCGCTCTACGCTTGACGATGCTTTTGTATCAGTGAACTAAAAGATTGATTTGACTGGCGAATGTTGTTAAGGCGATGCTCGTTTAGTAGTTAGGATGGAAATATACGCTAACTTAAAGCAAAAATATAAGAACGAATCTATAACCAACATATTCAAGGTAGATAAACTAACCTAACCTACCTAGAAAACGCTGTAAAAAGGCAACAATTATAACTCCGAAACGAAACCGATGTCCAGTCCGAGGAGTGGAAGAAGGAATGCAAATATACGCTAACATAAAGCAAAATATATAAGAACAAACCTATAATGACCATATTCAAGGTATATACATTGAACTAACCTACCCAGAAGACGCTGTAAAAAGGTAACAATTTCAACTCCCACGCCAAACCGAAGTCTAGGCCGAGGAGTGGAAGAAGGAAGGAAAACGGACACAGCAAACCCAGGCAAATGATCCACCATGGCTCCACCAGTTCAAGTCCACACGAATATTTGTTTACATGTGTGTGTGTGTGTGTGTGTGTGTGTGTGTGTGGTAGGCGCCGTGTTACCCCTGTTCCACCCTTCCCCTGACCCTTCCTACGACCCCTACACCGCCCTAACCTTCCAGCATGCATTATGGAGTCACGTGAAACTAGCTCAGTGCATGGCTCGGTTACGGGAGGTCATGCAGTGAGAGAAAGGAAGGAAGGAAGAAATGGAAGAGAGAGAGAGAGAGAGGGAGGAAAGTAAGGTGAGGAAGTGCATGGTAGAAGTTGAGATGGGTGTTGTGTGATTGCTTCCGTGAGAGCTCTGTGTGTGTGTGTGTGTGTGTGTGTGTTACTTCCTGCTCGTAAAGTTTTATTCTGCTTTTTTTTTTTTTCTTTAGTGATGCATTCAATTAAGTCAGTGAGAGGAGGAGGAGGAGGAGGAGGAGGACATCCGGGTTTAAATTGGCTTATGAGATGTGTAGTGTTAGCAGAAGTAGTGATAGTTTGTATGTGTGTGTGTGTGTGTGTGTGTGTGTGTGTGTTAGTAGACTATTCTCATCTTATTTTACGTTATTACAGTGTTTATTTATGTTTTTTTACCACAGTCTATTAATATCTCTATTCATGCATTTTTTATTTTATTTTGTTGAGTATAATTGGTTTTGAGAGTTGTTTGGGTGGGTAATTATGCAAAGAGTATTTATAATTAGGCTAGTTTGCAGTTATCAGTTTTCTTCGTCCTCTTTTTCCTCTTCTCGTACTTTCTTTCCATTATCATATGCAACTAATACTACTACCTCTACTACTACTACTACTACTACTACTACTACTACTACTACTACTACTACTACTACTACTACTACTACTACTACCACTACTACTACTACTACTGCTGCTGCTATTACTACTACTACTACTACTACTACTACTACTACTACTACTACTACTACTACTACAGTTTCCTCATCTGTTCAACACCGTCACCTCCACCGCCAACACACCAATCACCGCTACTTACTCCCGTCATCCTCTCAACTACTGCAAGAAACACGGTACGAAATAGTTTGAATTACACGAAAGTTGTTCCTTCAGGCGTACGCTGTCATTATTCTGCATGTCAGCCACCCACCACTTCCTCCTCGTTCTCCTTCCCTCCTTCCCATTCTCTCCCCACCTCCTCGTCGTTCTCCTCCTCCTTCCTCCTCGTTCTCCTTCCCTCCTTCCTATTCTCTCCCCACCTCCTCCTACTTGTCATCTTCCTCCTTCTTCCTCTTCCTTCCTTCCTTCCTCCATTCCTCGGGGTCTCGTTTCATTGTTTCTCTTCCTTTCTATCTCCATGAAAGTCTCAGTGAGTTATGTGTCGTCGCCTGAGGTTAGCTGACAATTCTGACGCCAACAAATGTCAGCAAATCTATGTCGTTCACAACCCATTTTCTTTATTATGTTTCGCAGACTTTCGTAGGGTGACGCGCGGGCCAACCACAAGAGTGCCTTCCTTCGTGTCGCGGTAGTTATTAGAGTTCCTGCCTTCTTCGCCACTAACCCCCACTGTCATCATCATCTCTAACTCGTACCTACATTTGTCTTTCGATGCGCTTTTGTTTCTTCCCTATTCGCAGGACGCACTAATGAAACCCCGTTGTAATAAAGGAAGAAAAAATATTACTTCCATTATTGTCAGAAATGGGAACAAAAGGAAATTAAGGGAGATGAGAATGGAAATAAGAAAGAAGAAGGATGATGAAGAGGAGGAACAGGAGGAACAAAAGCAGATGAGAGAGTAGCCTACTGTAACATGTAGATGGAGGAGGAGGAGGAGGAGGAGATAGAGGAGGTAAAAAAAGACGTCATGTTGGGTATTGGGCGTGCGTTGGGGTCAAGAGGTCGCGGGTTCACTACTTGATAGGAGAGCAAGGTCGTCACGATGGAATTATTATCTCTGGCTGGGGGCGGGGAAGGCGGTGGTAGTGGGTGGTGGTGGTGAGGGAGGTGTTGAAAGAGGGTTGCATGGTGGAGGCGTGTCTAGCTAGCAGAGTGGGTATTGGTAGTTCATAGTAATTAGGCTGTTAGTGGTTGTTTTAGTGTGTTCCTCAGGCCCGTATCCTTAAACATTGCAGGGCTTACACACCCACATTTGATAAGGTTTTCGTAGAGGTTTCTGTATTGGTATTTCCATGGCTAGTTAAGTTTTATGGGGCTAGAGATAATTTGACAAGGTTTCTGGATGTGAAAAAACACTCATGAGAACACGACTGACATTCTCCGTGGCTTCTTGAAATATTTACCAAGGCTCTCGTAAAGGTGGTTGTGTTGAAATTTCCATGAGTAGTTTAGTTTTATGAGCCTCGTGATAGTCTGACAAGGCATCTGAAAAAAGCACTCACTCACGAAAACCCGACTAATCTCCTTTATAGCCTTTGGAAGTATTTGTTGTAAGATCCGCAAGCGTCTGAGAATACGGATCTTCAGTATAAATGTCGATTGCTAAGTAAACATGATTGAGGGTGGTGGTGGTGGTTGTGGTGATGTTTGACTCTCTACCACAATGCGCATGCGTAGTCCATAGCAATAAAGTGGTGGTGGGGGTTGAGGTGTTGTATGACTATTACATTATTCCTCGTTGCTAAGGGACTCTGGTTTGCAAGGTGCGTATTGAAGTTAGCCTATGAACACAAATGAGATGATTCTTATAATGCCATTCGCTCGTATCACACACACGCTGTCCCAAGCTAGGCTATTTCCTTGGGATCAGCACAACTAGTAGGCTATTCTCAAACGCCTCGGTCTGTTGCTACTGTTACTATTTTTGAATGGCATATAGAAGATAAAACAGATTCTCATAAGTGTTTTCCCCGTTCATGGCACAGAAACCTTGCAAATCTACCGCCAGGAAATTGAAACCATCCATGAAAATTCCTAGGACTTCCAATAGAGCCTTTTTAACGATGTATTAAAGTGTCGAAATGTTTGTGAGTACGGGCATTTTTTTCAGCCAGCCAACAGACCTCGTTCTCCTCTGTAGCTTTCTATGAGCCACTTTTACAGGCTAGTAGCTACATCCCGGCATATCAATTCTCTCCGTTAGTAATAGCATAGCGCTGGTGTGTTATTAAGCAATTGGAAGTGAGGTATGTGGAACTTAATAACGAGGATGAGATACAGTGAAGTAGGAGCCGAAGCTGGATTTGAGGGTGGTTTATTTTTATGGTAACACTGCTTGAATGAGAGAAAATGGAAGAATATGGTGTTATGGTGAACTATTATTGATTTTATTATTGTAGTGGATGTGATGGGGATGGTGGTAATGGTGGTATAAGAAATAATATTGCTGTTGTAGTTGTTGATGTAGTTTTATGGTGGTTAGTGAAGTAGTAGTTTGCAATACACAAACATTTTGGGACTCCGTTGTAATGAAGGAGAAAAAATCGAATGGCTGGCTTTCAGTATTGGCAGGAATGGGAACAAAGAAAGAAAACAAAGGGAAGAAAAGACTGGGAACAAGAAAGATGAATGATGATGATGAGGAGGAACAAGAGAAATAAAAGTAACAGTAGAAGAAGGGGGAGTAGGCTATTGTAACGTATGTAGACGGAGGAGGAGGAGGAGGAGGAGGATAAGTAGAGGAGGTAGAAATGTAGGCTAGTTGTTATCGCTGCTGTGGTTGCCAATAGTTGAAAGTTTACCGTGGTTGTGTTGGCTGAGCTTGTGGTTGTAAAAAAAAATCCCAAGTGAAAGAAACGGTCGCTATAGAAAATGGAAGGAGAAAGGGGAGGATTGTAAAATGAAGAAAGGTTTTTATTAAGGTGTAAAAGCGTTATAAAAGGTGGCTGTAAAAGGTGATGATGGTGACGATGTATGATGTGTGTTTGTGAGAGAGAGGGAGAAAGAGAAAGGGAAGGAGGAGGAGGAGGAAGAGAAGTGGACGAAGAAGTAAGAAAGATTATATGAAGACATTAAAAGAAGAAAACAACAACACTCTTACAAAACAACATAGAGCAAATAATCGGAAAACTGCAACGCGACAAGGAATGAGCAAACAAGAAAAAGAAAAAGAAGGCAACGCCGACAAATGACAGGTTGAAGTTTCAGAGGTCGGGATGATTGGTGGCGGAGGCGGCGACGGAGATAAACACAAGTAATGACTGTCAAACGTTTAGAGCCTCTTTTGAAGGGCGGGTCAGGCCCTGGGTCAAGGTTCAGGCCGTGACCTTGCCCTTCATTCCCTCTGTCTCCCCGCTGATTGGCTGACTGGGTGGCTGACTAACTGGCTGACTAACTGACTGCATGTGGATGTGACACGAATGAGAACAATGAGAGAATGAAGAAGATGAAAGAGGAAAAGTTGGGGTATTGAGGGAAGTGTAACGGAAATAAGTGGAGGAAATGAAGTTTTGAGGTAAAGGAAATGAAAAGGTTAAGAGAGTAGAAGGAGGAATGAGAAGAATGCAAGATAAATGAGGTGGAAAAGGAGGCATTGAATAGAAGGAAGGAGTTTTGAAATATATGAAAAGGAAATGAAAGGAAAGTAGAAGGAAGAAAGAGATAAGTGGAAGTAGAAGGAAGGAAGTAGAAGGAGGAATGAGAAGAATGCAAGATAAATGAGGTGGAAAAAAAGGTACTGAAGAGAAGAAAGGAGTTTTAAGATATACGAAAAGGAAATGAAGGGAAAGTAGAGGGAAGAAAGAGAGAAGTGGAAGGTAAAGGAATTGTAAAAGGGAATAAAACCGAGAAAGAGGAGGGAGTAATTTTGAGGTATATGTAGCTAAAGGAAATTAAAAAGTAAATGGAAGAAGGAAGATAAACGCAAGATAAACAGAGTAAAAAGGAAGCAATACAAAGAAATAAGACAAACGTGAAAGAAATAAAAGAAAGCAAGAAGGGAAGAAAGGAGTTGTCAGGTTAAGTTGAGGAAATAATATGAAAGAAAGGAAGAAAAAAGGAAGAAGAGATGAAATGAAAGAAAGAAAGGAAGGAAGGTTAGAATTTTCAGGTTAAGTTAAGGAAATGAAATGGAGAAAGGGAGAAGAAGGAACGAGAGAGAGGAAAGCACGTAATAAACTTAAGAGATGAGGTAATTCAATTTGATGAAGGCGATTTAGTCTTATGAAGGTTTGGTTAAAGGTAATTTGATTTGATGGAAGCGTTTTGGTTTTATGAATACCTGTTTTAATTTGTCGTTTTTCTAACCCGCAATAGTATTTTTTTTCATTATTCATTACTTTATAGTTTTAAGATATGTTGTAGTTGCATTTCTAGTGATTTTTTTCTGGTTTCTTTCTTTCCTTCCTTCCTTCATCCCGTTATCACTCCCTTCATTTCTTTTCCTTTCCTTTCTTTCCGTCCCTCTTTCCTCTCTTCTTTTCCTTCCTCCTCTTCTTTAAAACAAAATACCCACTCCTGTGTTGTATTTGGCCTTTTTTTATTTCTTCTTTTCAAGTTTTCATAATTTCCAACGGGTTAGCTTTCTTACGCACCTTCCTTTCCTTCCCTTTCTTCCTCAACACACACACACACACAAAAACGTTCCAGTATGGTTGGTATTTCCTTTTCTCATTCATTTCTCTTCTACTCAAGTTTCTATATAAGTTTACAGCGCCATCTTTCTTTCTAACCTTCCTTTCAATACATTCATACCTTCTCTACCTTCATGGGTGATATATACTCTTTATTTTTCCATTTCTCTGTACTCGTTTTCATATTCTTCAGCGATTAAATCTCTTACATACGTTACTCTTTCCTTCCATTCCGTGTTCAGCTTCCCTTGGTGTTCAAAAGCCGCGCCTACTGTGTGTGTGTATGCGTGTGTGTGTTTGTGTGTGTGTGATTCTCTGACGTATGTTGTTCGTTACTTAGCTGCGAAAGGGGAGGAAGCTACACCCATTACACTAACCTAATGAACGTGTAGCGGGCTGGGGCGATGGCTGAGGAGTGTTCGGCATGCGTCACAGGTATTGTATTCACTCAAGTCTGTCATTTGTGTGAAGTAAACGGGAGGAGGAGACGGAAGAAGAAGAAGGAGGAGGAGGAGGAGGAGGAGGAGGAGGAGGCACTAATCTGTTAAGTCATTCATCTACAATTGCCATCTGTTAAATAATCCACTCGCTTTTGTCTGGAGGCGGAAGGGAACGGCGAACGGCGAGTGAGTGTTAGTGTGTGTGTGTGTGTCTACATCTGCATAACTTAAGTGGATATTTGACGAGCTTGGAATTAGTGGCGAAGCAGACGAATGTTACGGGCGGTCAGTCTTGTCTGTCTGTCCATCGGGTTAAAACTAATTGCTTGTGTCTTCGAAGAGAGGCTAATGAGCTGGCGCCGAAGAAGTCATCCGTCAGCATTCTCCCTCATTAATTAGCAAGGTAGTACAGGTGTCGGGAGAAAGGGAGGCGGCGGGGCTCATCCGTCTCGTTAATGTAAGGAAAGTGACGGCAGGAATTTACTTTAGGTAGCGGTAGCGGCGGTGTCCTGTGGTTGTTGTTGCTGGTGCGTGGTGCGTGGTGATGGTGGTGGTGGTGGTGTTTGTGTATGGTGACGCTGGTGTGGTGGTGTTGGTGTTTGGTGGTGGTGGTGAAGGTGGTTGAGTTTGTGTGTGTTTGCAGCATCATTAGTGGCATTTTTTATGTTTGCGTGGTGGTGGTGGTGGTTGTGGAAGTGACGGTGTTTGTGGTGGTGGTGGTGGTTGCTTTACGATGCTCAAATATTGCCATAGAGAGAAATTTAACGCGCGAAATGCTAAAAGCTAATTGAAATACACAATACCTAGAGAGAGAGAGAGAGAGAGAGAGAGAGACTGGTATACGAGACTGTCACTGCTCTTAGGTGGAGGAGGAGGAGGAGGAAGAGAAGGAGGAGGAGGAGGTAGAAGAGGAGGAGAGAGAGAGTTTAGCGCACCGTGGATGTCGTCATCGTCGTTCGTTACATGACAAAAGATTACACGAGAGGAAAGAAAGAAAAAATAGTCAAAGCAAGTAATGATGCTGAGTGCTGACTAATGCTTGCGAGTCAGGAGGAGGAACGTAAGACAGACAGACAGACAGACAGACAGGTGCGAAAGGTGTGCAAAAGAAAAAAAAAGTAAAAAGAAATAAGAAAAAGAATACAGTTTGACATTTGGTAACTCTCTCTATCTCTGTCTCTCTTTCTCTCTCTCTATCTGTCTCTTTCTCTCTATTCGTCTCTCTATCCATCTATCTCTGTCTCTCCCTTTCTGTGACGGTCATCCACTTCACTCCACTCCATCATTCTCGGTCTGTTATTTCCACTTTCAAATTGACGCACCACCCCGGGCCATCGTAAAGGAATGTGTGTTAGTGGAAGAGGAGGAGGAGGAGCAGGAGGAGGAGGAGGAGGAGGAGGAGAGGGAAGTGGTGAAGGAGGAAATGGAATAAATGTAAAAGAATGAAGAGAAAGAGGAGGAGGAGGAGGAGGAGAGGGAAGTAGAGAAAAAGGAAATGAATGAAGTTTAAAATGAAGAGGAGGAGGAGGAGAAGAGGGAAGTCATGAAGGAGGAAATGGAGGAAATGCAAAAGAATGAAGAGGAGAAAGAGGAAGAGGAGGAAGAGGAAAAGAGGAAGGGGAAGAGGAAAAGAGGAAGAGGAGGAGCACTACTACTACTACTACTACTACTACTACTACTGCACATAATGATAATGATAATAATAACGATGAATAAAAGATGAAAAAAATAAAGATGAAAATAATGATAAAAGAAAACAATATTATCATCAACATTTCATCTTTTCCTGGCCATTCATCAACGTCTCTTTTTCCTTTCACTGTGCCCGGCTTTCCTCCCTTCCCCCCCTCCCTCCTTCTCTCTCTCTCTCTCACTCTCTCTCACCCTCACACTCTCTCTCTCTCTCTCTCTCTCTCTCTCTCTCTCTCTCTCTCTCTCTCTCTCTCTCTCTCTCTCTCTCTCTCTCTCTCTCTCTCTCTCTCTCTCTCTCTCTCTCTCATCTATCTATTTATCTATCTATCTGTCACTTTCTCATTATCAACGCGCCGGTAAGACAAGATTGGGATGTTGTAATATAATAGAACCCGTAATTAAGTTTAATGAGATGAGTTTGAGTGACTTATGTGCGGTGTGTGTGTGTGTGTGTGTGCGTGTGTGTGTGTGAGTGTGTGTGTGTGTGCGTGTGTGTGTGTGTCTCCAATTTATCTTTTTAATTAATCGTCTATTCATCCAATTTCTTCTTTTTTTTCTTTCTATCTTTAATATAATGTCACTTGTATACCTTTCTCTCTCTCTCTCTCTCTCTCTCTCTCTCTCTCTCTCTCTCTCTCTCTCTCTCTCTCTCTCTCTCTCTCTCTCTCTCTCTCTCTCTCTCAACAAATATGGCAGCCGTGAGAGAACGACTTCATTTACGAGAACTTTCACACACACACACACACACACACACACACACACACACACACACACACACACACTGTTCGATTTTACATAATATAAATAGTTGAGGAAACATATAAGAATGGATAGATAGATAGAGAGAAAGATAGATAGATAGATCGATAGATAGATAGATAGATGTCCAGGTAGGAAGGATAGATAAATAAATATATGACTAGGCAAAGGTAAAGATTGTTGGTAGATTGGAAGATAGAGTTTCGCTGGATCGATAGATAAAAAAATAACTATGTAAATCTGTTTGTTATTTAGGCATTCAATAAGGATAGAGTGATGGATTACTTGACTGACTGACTGACTGACGAACATAGGTAATTAAATGACTGACATATCTTTGTTGACATTGTTTTTCTGACTGACTGACTGACGGACGCTCTGACTGGCCGATGGAAACTATTTTTTTTTACTAAAGGTTTGACGAAGAAAAGGATTATTTGTCTTTATGTCTTGTAGCGGATTCATTGATTTTGATTTCAAGGGTTTTCGTTGTACTTTCCTTCTTCCTATTTCTTCAACACCTTTTCTGCTTCTTTTTTTATATAATCTCCTTTTTCTTCCTCTTTGCCTTCTCATCTTCCTGGTTGGCTATTCTTTTCTTTCCTCTAATATCTATTATCTTGTTTCCCTGTTTCTTCTTTTCTTTTTACCTCAGTTCTTTCTTTTTCCTGGTTCTTTCACCGTCAATATTTCCTTTGGTTAGCTGTGGTACGGAGATGAGCACCGGGGCCACGCGCGTGCAATTATAGCATATCCTCTTGTAAAATAATAATAATAATAATAATATGTTCATGAATTTCTATTGGCGTGTGTGTGTGTGTGTGTGTGTGTGGACCAACCACTCTTATAGTTAGAAAGTGTCTCCCCCTTTCGCCTCGCCCCCCGCCCCCCCGTGGTGACCCAGCCCCGGTCAGACCCGTCCCGGAGTGGCTAGTCTGCTCTCACCGGCCCGCCCCGCCCCGCCTCGCCCCCGGGGGTTGGTGGCGAGTGACCGGGTGTTCCCTGGTCGTGTTTGCCTTTCTCTTCCCTTTTTCTACTCCAGTTGGGTTTTTTCTTCCGCCCCCCGAACATTCTCAGCCTTTCACTGTCGTCTCCAGCTGGTCCTCCTCTCCTCCTCGTCTTCTTCCTGGTACTTCCTCTTACTTCGGTTCCTCTTCCTCTTTTCTGTCTTTCGTCTTCCTCTCTTCTTCCTATACGACTTCCTTCTTCCGTCTCGTTTTTCTCCCATTTCCCTTCTTCTCCTCTTCTTCTGGTCCTCCTCTCATCCTCGTCTTCTTCCTGGTACTTCCTCTTCCTCCTCTTACTTCGGTTCCTCTTCCTCTTTTCTTTTCTTCGTCTTCCTCTCTTCTTCCTATTTATACGACTTACTTCTTCCGTCTTTCATTTTTTCTCCCATTTCCCTTCCTCTCCTCTTCTTCTTCCTGATACTTCTTCTTCCTCCTCTTACTTCGGTTCCTTTTCCTCTTTTCTGTTTATCGTCTTCTTCTCTTCTTCCTATACGACCTCCTTCTTCCGTCTTTCATTTTTCTCCCATTTCCCTTCCTCTCCTCCTCTTCTTCCTGATACTTCTTCTTCCTTCTCCTCTCACTTTGCGTTTTCATCTTCTTTTCCGTCTGCCGTCTTCTTCTTTTCTCTCCTCTCTTTTTCATCCTACGACTTCTTTCTTCTGCCTTTTATCTTTCTCATCTTTCCTTGCCCTTTTTTCTTCCTTCTGCTACTTCCGTCTTCTTCTCTCTCCTCTTCCTCATTATCTATTCTGTATCATCTTTCTCATCTTTCATTTTCTCTCCTTATTATTATTTCCTCCTCCTACTCCCTCTCACTTCACTTCCTCACCTTCTCTTCATCTCGTCTCTCTTCCTTAACTTTCCTTTCTTCCGTCTCTTCCATTTCCATCTCCATCTCTCTCTTTCTTCTGACCAACCTTACGTATTTTCTTTAACTCTCTCTGCAATCCTTTCTTGTTTACTTTCTCTTCCCTTCGTCAATCTTCTTAGCCTCCTTTCTTACTCTCCTCTTAACGCTTCCTCCTCCTCCTCCTCCTCCTCCTCCTCCTCCTCCTCCTGTTCCTCTCTGATTCCCACCATTGACTCCTTTCACTCCTTGCTCTTCTCTTTCCTCTTCGATGGTCGTAAACACCTCTTCACTTTAGTTTACTCCGTTTTCTACGTCCATTTGCATCTCTTGTTTTATGTTATCGCTTGTTTTGTCTCCACTTCTCCCTCCTGTTCCTCTCTGATTCCCTCCACTACTGCTTCTTGCTCTTCTCTTTCCTCTTCTATGGTCGTAAGCACCTCTTCAGTTTCATTTATTTCGTTTTCTTCGTCCATTTGCATCTCTTGTTTTATGTTATCGCTTGTTTTGTCTCCACTTCTCCCTCCTGTTCCTCATTCCCTCCATTAGCTCCTTCTGTCCCTTCTTGCCTATCTCTTTCCTCTTCCATCCTCTTAAGCACACCTCGTTTCAGCTTACTCCATTTTGATCGTCCATATCGAAGCTTTTCTTTTGTTTCATGTAACGTTTTTCCCTCCTCTCCTCCCTCCCGTTCCTCTCTGATTCCCTCCATTGACTCCTAACACCCCTTCTTGCTCGTCTCTTTCCTCTTCAATTCCCTTAACCACACGTTCTCTTATCAACTTCCCCCATCGCTCCTCCCTCTCTCTCAATCATTTTTTCCCGTCTCTTCTTGCTCATCTCCCTCCTCTTCAGTTCTCTTAATCACTCGTTCTCACATAATCTTCCCCATCGCTCCCTTCTCCCTCTCTCCCCCAAACACTCCCCTCGTCTCTCTTCGCCTCCCTCCATCACACACCATCTTCTCGCTACGGGTTGTGCACAGATGGTATCCAGAGATCATCACTTAATGATGCTTGTAGGGGAAAGTGCCGCAGACGCAAGAGATATAGAAGGGGAGATAAGTACCGGGAGGACGATGGGTTGGTGATAAGGAAAGTGGGAAGGTTAGGAGGGAGGGTAAGCGATGTGAGGGGGATGGGGGTGAGGGAGGATATAAAAGAGAGTGAATAGGCAGGTAAATGAAGGTCAGTTCCCGCATAAACTTTCTCTCGTTAGGCGAACAATCAGACGCTTGTAGATGGAACGCGAGGGGTAGATAGATAGATAGATAGATAGATAGATAGAACACACACACACACACACACACACACACACACACACACACACACACACACACACACACACACACACACACACACACACACACACACACTCACACACATACACACACCTAAAAAAAATGAAACCTAACCGCAGAAAAAAATAGAGGCGAAGAGACTTGAAGCCTATAAGGAAGAAAGAGAGATTTATAGTGTAGAGTGAGACCTATACGAACAAACAAACAAAGACGTAGGGACTGATAAACTAACGAGGAAGCAAAGTATAAAGCAAACCAAACACCAGGAAGAAGCAAAGACTTTCAAGTAGGCAAAGACACGCGTACATACATACATACATACATACATACATACATACATACTACATACAGGCAGATATACAGACAAACAGACAGACAGATACACAGATAGACAGACAGATTAATAGACGTATACAATAATTATTAATGAGATGAGTGAGGTGCATTCATAAGCGTGTATGGACAGACAAACAGACAGACAAACAGGCAGGTGAACGGACGGGCGCAAGGTCAGAGAGGGAGAGAGATGGAGAGGGAGAGGGAGAGGGAGAGGGACGGGGAGGGAGGAGAGAAAGTAAGAGGTATTCAGGCAAGCAGATAGAAAACAAACACACACAAACGCACGCACACACACACACACACACACACACACACACACACACACACACACACACACACACACACACACACACACACACACACAAGCGGAAAGTCAACGAATTTTCCCTCCACGGTTTTCTCCTTCCTACGAATTGAAGTCTTTTAAAATTGAGTATCAAGACGCTTTTAGGACTGAAGTAGACACAGCAAAGTCTCTTTTGAACGATTTTCTTTTGCATTTTATCATCTTATTAATTATTGGTATGTTGTGAGCATTAATTTTATTCTTCGTCTTTTCATATTTCTTCTTCAGTCGCAAAAGGTCAGTCAGCTAATTAACCAGACAGACAAACAGACAGAGAGACTGACACGGATAGCCAGTCAGTTGGATACGGACAAGCAGAAACAGATAAGTATGTAGATTCAGATACAGATAAGCAGAGGAAAATAAAACAGACATAGATAGCCAGTCAGATAGATAGACAAACAGACAGAGAATGACACAGATAGCCAGTCAGTTGGATAAGGACGATCAGAAACAGGGAGAGACGTAAATTTAGACACAGATAAGCAGGGGAAAAAGAAAACAGACATCGATAGCCAGTCAGATAGATAGACAAACAGACAGAAAGACGCAGATAAAAAGATGGCCAGTCAGTTAGCTAAAGAGAACAGGGAAAGACAGATTCAGACGCAGACGAGAAAAAAAGACACAGACACAGACAGCCAGCGAGTCAAATTAAGATAGAAAAGACATATATAGACGCAGATAAAGTAACAGAGAGAGGAAAAGAAAACAGATAACCGGTCAGATAGATAAAGACAAACAGAAAGAGATGTAGATTCAGATAGATAAAATTATAGAAAAAAAGGCGAGGGAGAAAAAAAACACGAACAGATAAAGATGCGGATAAGCTGACGCAGAGAGATAAACACGGGCTCGGTAAACAAGTCACTCTTTGCGGCTTTCTCCGGCGGTGAGGGAGACGCAGGATCCCTCTTCAGCCTCCCCGCAGGAAGTTATCATCCCTCATCTGTGCTCTCTCTCGCAAGCCCGGACTCGCTGTTTCTCTCTTTTTTGTTTGCCTGCGTGCTTCCCTGCGTGCGTGCGTGTGTGTTTGTTATTTCCTGCTTTTATATCTTCGCTGGCGCCTGTCTGTTTTTGTTTGTAAGCTTGTTTGTCTCTGTCTGTCTGTCTGTCTGCATGTCGGTTTCTCTGGTAATTTCTGTTTTTTCCTGCTTTTATCTCCGTTGGTGTCTGTCTGTTTCTGTTCTAGTGCTTGTTTGTTTGTGTTTTTCTCTGTCTATTGGTCTGTCTGTCTGTCTGTCTGTCTGCATATCTGTTTCTCTGGTCAGTTCGTTTTTTTTCCTGCTTTTATCTCCGTTGGTGTCTCTCTGTTTCTGTTCTAGTGCTTGTTTGTCTGTGTTTTTCTCTGTCTATTGGTCTGTCTGTCTGTCTGCGTGCCGGGTTCTCTGATCACCATCCTTTGTCTGTGCCTGTCTGTTTGTCCGTCTGTGTTTCTGATAACTTATTGACATCACCATCATCACCACCATCATCACCACCTTCAGCAATACTAATTCACCGCTAATTATGTAACTGACTGAATGGCTAAATAACCAAATGACTGACTGACTGACTGACTGGTTGACTGATTGAGTTTCTGACGTTAATGGATCTACGGCTGACCCAAGATTGAGGGAAAGTCAGGAGGCTGCATGATCGGTGCGCCAGAACCGGACATGAGCATCAGGCATGACCGCGTTACTGGGCATTGCCGCGCGTTGATGTAGGGCACAAGTTAGCAACAACCGCAGGCGTGAGGCGAGGGAAAGGAAGTCAGGAAGCGCGTGATCACACCTCGTTCAGTCAGGCAGTTAATGCAGCTTTAAACTTTCTTTGCTTAATGAAGGCATGCAGAGAAATCCTCCTTCAGGTGATGGAGGGAGTTAGTTTTTGTTTTCCTTCCGTGTTTGTTTATCCATCACGTTTGGCACTTCAACTTTCTTCTCCTTTTCTCAGATGTCAAAAAACGGTGCTGGAAATTTCAACGCAGCCATAAGTAGCAATCCACGCCAAGAAGCCCATCACCTCCTCGCCTCTACACGGCAGCCTCGCATAAAGGTGAGTACCGGGGGACACTCACCGTCAGGAAGGTCTTCATGGCTGGCGTGTGCCTTACGTCAGCCTAGCCCGTGGTGGGTGACACGCGCCTCACTCCCCGCCCTGTCACCAGTCTTCAAGATCGTTGCGTTACAGCCCCTCCTCCAACCACCGCCGCAAGACAACTACTGAGCTCCAACGCACGTCGCCGCCGCTTCATATAACCTCTGATGGTCGCGGTGAGCGGGAAGTCGGACGGTTGCCGGTTGGTCTCCGCCGGTTTAGTCTGGGTCGGTCTTTACGCGCGCGAGTTCGGGTTCTCGATGTTGCTTGTTTTTGTGTTGCTGTTGACATCCTGATGCTGCGGGTTGATCCGGGGCTGTGGCGGCTGTGGCGGTGGTTGGGGGGGTAGGGGGTAAGGTTGGCGCTTGTCGAGGCAGGGCAAGGGTACGTTAAGGCCCAGGAACGCCTTTACTTGTTTGTGGAACAGGATCAGATTCCGTGTAGGGTGCGTTGGTGTTCCGTCCAGTCCATTGAGCGAAAGCGATCTCCTTTCTCTCTCTCTCTCTCTCTCTCTCTCTCTCTCTCTCTCTCTCTCTCTCTCTCTCTCTCTCTCTCTCGCTGGGTGGGGATGTTTCGTCATTAGCTTTCATTGTAATTATTAAACATTAGTGTATCATAACTATTTCCCATTGAACGTGAGTGTATTAGAAAGGAGCTGCTCGTTTCCCAGACAGACAGATAAATAGGTAGATAGATAGAGAGAGACAAATAGAGAGATAGATTGACAGTTAAAGAGAGGTATAAAACCGTATAATTTGATAAAACGGTGCATGACATAGAAAAGACAAATGCTCGAGAATAATATAGGAAGAAAAGAAGGAAAAATATCGAAAAAGAAAGGTGAACAGACAGACAGACAGACAGACGGACGCAAGTTAGCTTTTACCAGTTACGCTAAAAAAAAGTGGAGCTCAGATCATCACCTTAGTTTCGAGAAGGAAGAAGAGGAGGAGGAGAAAGAAGAAAAAGAAGAATGAGAAAAAGAAGAAGAAAAAAATGAGGAGATAAAATAAAGAGAAAAGAATCAAAGGAAGAAAGAACAGGACAAGGAACATGATGGAGACGAATATTGAAATCTAAGAGGAGGAGGAGAAAGAGAAAGGCGAAGATAAAATAATTGACAAAAGGTAGGAATATAAATGATGAAAAATATGTCGACGGATGTTCAGAGAAAGCTTTGGAATGAATAATAAAAATCAGGAGGAGGAGGAGGAGGAGGAGGAGGAGGAGGAAGAGGAGGAAGAGGAGGAAGTTAGTATCTGCATTCCTTTTCTCGACCACTCCTGTTTTAGATGAGACAGCGAACACCAGGAGGAGGAGGAGGGGGGGGTGATGAGTGGAGGTTGCGGAAGGGAGGGAGGGAGGGAGGGAGGAGGGAGCAGAGAGAGAGAGAGATGGAGAGGGAATGAGGGCAGTTTAGCACTGACACACACACACACACACACACACACACACACACACACACACACACACACACACACACACACGCGTAGGTAATGATTTAGACTTGCGACACAGACTAAGAGTAAAGGCAGAGAATGAGACTTAAGAGGAAGACCAAAGATTACCAATAAGAGTAAATAAAATAAGGCTTAAGACAACGATTGAGGACGAAAGCCAAGAGTAAGGGCGAAAGAATAAAATCCGTAGGTATTCTTAAAAACATTTCGGTGCCCAAGAACAAACATTTAACACAAGACTTTCGTGGGAGTTTGGGGCATATCCAGGGGTAGTTTTATGACCCTGGTGGTAGGTGGACCATTCTTCAGCACCAGGAACCTTAAAAAACGCTCATTAGAACCCGATTAATCTCATTTTTGACCTTTGGAAATAGTTAATGTGAGAGTGAGTGGTGGGGGTATGGGGGGGGGGAGTGTCTAAAGGCTTATTCCACCGAGGCAACATTTTGGTAACATGCGGCAAGTGCGTTTCCACCAATTCAACAGATCTAAGGGTAAGAGGGAAGGGTAAGGGTAAGAGGGAAGGGCAAGGGTAAGGGAGGGATGGGCAAGAAGGTCAAGAATAAGTAGTAACAGCCTTCACAAACGTCCCTCAGCTTGTTTTTGTTAATTTCTGGTTTGGTTCGCGTCTTGTATTTTATCATTCTCTCTCTCTCTCTCTCTCTCTCTCTCTCTCTCTCTCTCTCCACAGTTTTTTTTGGTTATACTTTCCCTTGTTTTTTTTTCTCTCTCTCCTTTATCACCTTCCTTTACCTTCTTTTCTTTACTTACTCTTTTTTTTTGCTCCATTTATTTTGTTTAGGATTTTTTTTCTTGTGTTTTTGGAAGTGTTTTTTTTTATTTATTTTCTCTGGGTGTTGTTTAGTAATGAATGGGTTTCGTTTATAGCATTTTCTTGTTTTGTTTTGCGTGATAATTAAAAAAAAGGTCTCTGTTCACTTTTAGTTGTTTTTATTTATTTTTCTAGTGTTTTTTTATTTCGTTTATTTACTGTATGTTTATTTGTTTTTATTTTTGAAAGTTTTTTTTTTCAACTGCTTACTTTGTTTTCTTTTTTCTCTTCTTTTTTTTATTTATTTTCTTTTCTATTCCATTTTTTTATTTTTTTATTTCTTTCCTCTTCTTTACTATTCTTTCCTTTTCATATATTTTGTAACTTCTTTTTTCCTTTTCCAGCCGTGTGTGTGATTCGCGAGTTTCTTTTTTTTCTTTTCTTTATTTTCAATTCTCTTTTCTATTCTTTACTACTTCCTTTTCTTCTCAATTCTTTTTTTTTACATTTTTTCCCTTTTCCATTCGCGTGATTTTACAGGAAGGAAGAAAAGTGTTATGTAATAGGTTAAGGCGAGCCAGTCAGCTGATTACTGAGAATTTACATGATTTTTCCCATTCCATTTTTTTTCTTTTTTCCATTTCTTATTTTTTGCTTGCTTGTTTTTTTCTTTTCCTTTCTCATTTTTCACGTTCTCCTTGCCTGTTTCTCTTTTTTTTCCTCTCAGCTGATTATTAAGAAGTGACAAGAGTTTTTTCCTTCCAATTTTGCTATTTTTTCCCTTCATATTTTTTCCTTACCTGTTTTTCTTTTCTTTTTTTATTTTTCATTTTTTTCCTTACCTGTTTTTCCTTTCTATTATTTTTTTTAGGATAGCTTACGGCACATTTTTTTCTCCACCATTCATTCTCTCTCTCTATCTCTCTCTCTCTATCTATCTCTCTCTCTCTCTCTCTCTCTCTCTCTCTCTCTCTCTCTCTCTCTCTCTCTCTCTCTCTCTCTCTCTCTCTCTCTCTCTCTCTCTCTCTCTCTCTCTCTCTCTCTCTCTCTCTCTCTCTCTCTCTCTCTCTCTCTCTCTCTCTCTCTCTCTCTCTCTCTCTCTCTCTCTCTCTCTCTCTCTCTCTCTCTCTCTCTCTCTCTCTCTCTCTCTCTCTCTCTCTCTCTCTCTCTCTGTGTCTATCTATCTATCTCTTTCTATCTCTCTATCTATCTCTGTTATTTGTGCACATAAACGCCTTGCTCGTCTTCGCGTGTGTCATTGCGGTATAAAAAGTGAAAGGATGGGGCTGTATTGCGTCACGTCTCGCTTACTTCGTCTCTTTTTTTAGCGCGCTGTCTTCGTTCATATATATTTTTTTCTTTCTGCGTGAGGTGATTCATTTAAACCCGCCCTTTTTGTGTTTTCATTTTTTTTCTTTTCTTTTTTTTTCGGCGACGTGTAGATGTAGAAGTAGCAGCACCCTTAGTAGTAGTAGTCGTAGCAGTAGTAGTTTAGTAGTAGTAGTAGTAGTAGTAGTAGTAGTAGTAGTAGTAGTAGTAGTGGTAGTAATCCATTTATAATCTTCGTCTTTTCTCTCTCTTTTATAACTGTGGTCTTTCTTTTTTTTTTTGGTATTGGCACTTAGTATTTCCTCTTGGCCTTGTTCCTCGTATTCTTGAAAGGCATTGGGGAGTTTTTTCTTGCATCCCGGGTCTCCTTAAGGGTCAGTAACGGCGACGATATGAAACTGATATCACTCTTTTGAACCCTTATATTCAACCAGCTAACAAATTAACATATGAGAAATTGATGCTACCCTTTTGAAGCTTAATATACAACAAGCTGACAAACTAAATTGAATCACTGTGCACAATTAGATTATTTTTTCCTCTTTATTCATGCATATTAAACGCTTCATTTGTCTTTCCTCGTTTTTAGGTCTCAATAATCAATCATCTAACTCCCACATGACACAATATGATGCTTTTATTTTCTCTTTATTCATGTAGATTAAACACCTGATTTGTTTCGCTTCCTTTTATTCTATGGCGATTCTTCTAAAAATATGAGATCGGAACGTCGTGTCGCGCTGCAGGTGTGTGTGTGTGTGTGTGTGTGTGTGTGTGTGTGTGTTCCCAGCAGGTCCCGAAGAGGTTTTGGCCGCTAGTCATTTGTTTCCTCTCAGACGCACCTCGAGGCTGGGAAAGGACCGGGAGGGCGTCGTCATGCTGTAATAAGCTTTGTCGTTGATGGATGTCGTCGCTGATTAAGGGTCGTATGCTCAGAAACTTTCGGCTCTCACGACTAATATTTTCAAAAACCACAAAGGAGATTGGTCAGGTTCCCATGAATGGTGCAGAAGACATCAAACTATTACTAGGCTCATAAAACTACCTGTGGGAATGCTAACACAACCTCTACGAAAGCTTTATCAAATATATCCAAAGACCACAAAGGATGCTCGCCGGGTTGTCATAAGTGTTTTCCGCATTCATGGTGATGCAGAAGCCATGTCCACCTACCACTAGGCTCATAAAACTACCCATGGAAATACTAACACAACCTCTACGAAAGCTTTATCAAATATATCCAAAGACCACAAAGGATGCTAGTCGGGTTGTCATAAGTGTTTTCCGCATTCATGGTGGTGCAGAAGTCATGTCCAACTACTACTAGGTTCATAAAACTACCCGTGGAAATACTAACACAACAACCTCCACGAAAACCTTATCAAGTGTAGGAGTGTGTAAGCCTTCGAAGTGTCTGAGAATGTTAGTCAAAATGTCACGGAGGGCGCCAAACGGACGGAGTACAGAGGATGATTTGGGGGCTTGCACAGTGTTGGAATCCTTGCTGTTGATCGTCACTTGTTTATCAGTGCTGATCTTGTGTAACAGAGAGTTGGATCCTATTTATATTCCGTCATAACAAAGCACTTTCCGTTGATTGTTTATTTATTTACTTTTTGCTCTGCTTCGCCTTCTCCCATGCTTTTTTTCGGTATATATGAAGCGAATTGCAGTGTTTCCAAAATTTCGACACTTGCTTTCTTTCTCGTCCGTTTTCTTTGTTGTGAAGAAAAGAAGAAAAAGGAAAGGGAGAGTATCTTTAGCGGATCGAATCTTCCTTTTTTTTCTTTTTTGTGGTGTTTGATTCTCCTTCGACGCGCGCGAGAATCTTGGTGCGAACAGAACTGGGCAAAAACTGAAACAAAGGAAAGACGAGGTGGCTGAGACGCGTGACTTAACGTGGGGAAATATCTACCGCCACCATCATCATCTCCAGACTCTCCCTTTCCCCCCTTACTAGTCCCTGATCCCTTCCCCTCCCCTCCCTTATCCTCCAATCTCCTCCTCCTCTCTTCCTCCTTCTCCTTTCCTTCATTCGTCTTCATCCGTTTTTGTTTTGGGTTCGAAATTAACAAAAAGGCGGAAGTTTCCCTCTCGCTGTTATTAACTTTAGGGTTTTTCGCACAATTTTCGCCTCGGGGGCCGGAAATTAACTTGTTGGCGATGAGACGGTATTTCAATCTGCAGACTCGTTCTCACGTGTTCCGCAGCGCGCCAGAATGGGAGGAACGTGGGGAGAAGGGAATAGGAGAAACGTTTTTGTGTCTCATTTGTGGGGGGAGAGAATGGGAGGAACGTGGGGAGAAGGAAATAGGAGGAACGTTTTTCTGTCTCATTTGTGGAGGGAGAGAATGGGAGGAACGCATGGAGAAGGGGATGGGAGAAACGTTTTTGTGTCTCATTTGTGGGGAAAGAGAATGGGAGGAACGTTTTGTTTCATCGTTGGGGAAAGAGAATGGGAAGAACGTTTTTCTGTAATGGAAGGAACGTTTTTCTGTCTCGTGTATGGAAGGGAAGAGGATGGAACGTTTTTCTGTCTCGTATGTATGAGGAAAGAAAATAAGAGGAACGTTTTTCTTGACTCGTGTGTGGTGGGAAGAAAATGGAAGGAACGTTTTTCTTTCTCGTATGTGTGAGGGAAGAGAAAGGGAGGAAGGAAGAGGAAGGGAGGACGTAAGAGTCCCTCTCTCCCTTAATGTAATTCAAGTCAAGTAGAAAACAACAAACAACCAAGGACGTAAGTTAAATTCTTTGCTTACTCGAGACGCTCAAATCCCTCTCGTTCGCCCGCTGCTCTGGTGAAGGATTGGACCCATTCACCTCGGGACACTAGACCGACCGTGGCATCAATCTGGGTCCCTTTATTTGACTTTGCTCTGATGTGGACTTAGCAGCGAACCCAAGAGGAAGAAGAAGAAGTGCTGCGTGGTCTGTGGTCTGTGGTCTGGGCTCAATAGATGAATCCTTGGTCTTGACTTAGCTGGTGGTGCCTTTCTTTCTGTCTCTGTCTCTGTCTCTGTCTGTCTGGTTCTCTGTCTGTCTGTTTCTCTGTTTCTCTCTCTCTCTCTCTCTCTCTCTCTCTCTCTCTCTCTCTCTCTCTCTCTCTCTCTCTCTCTCTCTCTCTCTCTCTCTCTCTCTCTCTCTCTCTCTCTCTCTCTCTCTCTCTCTCTCTCTCTCTCTCTCTCTCTCACACACACACACACACACACACACACACACACACACACACACACGCACATGAAAAACAACAACTGGTAAAAATAAAAGGGAAATCGTGTTCTTTGTTAGCGCAGACTTTTTATTTTTATTTTCACGAGGGGCACGTCACTGGTCCACCCCCCCCTCCCTCCCCCCCACTCCCTCCTCCCTCCTCACTCCCCACTTCCTCTTCATTCACTCTTACCTACTTTCTCTCTCTCCCTCACCCACTCCCACACTCTCACTCACCCATTTTTCTCATCCGCATTCTTCCTCATTTACCTGTTCTCTCTCACTCACTCTCTCTTTCTTCCTCTCTCTCTCTCTCTCTCTCTCTCTCTCTCTCTCTCTCTCTCTCTCTCTCTCTTTCTTCCTCTCTCTCTCTCTCTCTCTCTCTCTCTCTCTCTCTCTCTCTCTCTCTCTCTCTCTCTCTCTCTCTCTCTCTCTCTCTCTCTCTCTCTCTCTCTCTCTCTCTCTCTCTCTCACATAAATATTTCAAAAGGTGGCCACTAATCTATCTCTCGTTGCAGTTACACACAGTTATTATATCCACTAAACAGTTCACAGTCATTAGAGTTATCAGTCTTTACATTCATTAGTTATTAGTTTACCTATAGTCACAAACACACCTGGAATGTCAGAGTTTACTTACTATATTAACGTAACCCTAGATAATTTTTTCTCCCAAAGGTATTTACAGCCAGGAGTTTATTTATTTACCTTTGAAGTTTACAGTTTTACCAGTTATGTATATTTTTTGTATGTGACTTGTTGAGTATTATTTGTTAGTATTAAGTTATTTTTATTAGTTGCATTACGTCAGGCAGGATTGTTTTTTTTTTTTTTTACGTTGTTGCCTCCTGATGGGTTCTGGCGCAGGGTGGCGCCATCTTGCGTTGGCTCATGCTGCCCGAACTCGTTCTTGATTCGCTTGGACGGCTTCCTCTAGAGTCCGGGTTGATGGGTGGTCTTCAGGACAGCATGCACTCGGCGGTGACTGAAAAATCCGTCGTCCATCAGATGAAGGTGTAGTGTGTATCGATGTATAAAGAGCCACACAGACAGATAGAGAGACAGACAGACAGATAGAGAGACAGACAGACAGATAGAGAGACAGACATACAGAGAAAGATACAAATAGGCGAGGATACAGGTAGACACAGACAGACAGACAGGTAGAGAGACAGACATACATACAAATATACAAATAGACGGGGATACAGGCAGACACAGACAGACAGACAGAGACAGACATAGACAAAGGAAGGAAACAGAGAGAAAGATAAACAAAGACCCTGGGAGGATACAGAGACAGAAAAAGAAACACAGACAGACAAAGCGAGAAATAGATAGACAGAAAAGATAGATTGAGAGAGAGAGAGAGAAGCTTGGTAAAGAAAAGCAGGTGTCTAGTGAATGTAGTGGAGCTAGAGGCCTTAAACTTGAAGACCGGAAAGTAGAAGGCGAGGGAAACGTGTATGTGTGTGTGTGTGTGTGTGTGTGTGTGTGTGTGTGTGTGTGTGTGTGTGTGTGTGTGTGTGTGTGTGTGTGTGTGTGTATCCGGGAGTCGTTTATTAGATGTAGTTCGTGCGTATGTGTATGTATGAGGAGGAGGAGGAGGAGGAGGAGGAGAAGAAGAAGGAGGAAAGAGAATGGGGGGAAAGTTATCTATTTCAGTTATGTAGAAGATGAGGTAGATGTGTGTGTGTGTATGTATGTGTGTGTGTGTGTGTGTGTGTGTGTATCCGGGAGTCGCTTATTAGATGTAGTTCGTGCGTATGTGTGTGTATGAGGAGAAGGAGGAGGAGGAGGAGGAGGAGGAGGAGGAGGAGGAGGAGGAGAAGAAGGAGGAAAAAGAGAATGGGAGGAACATTATCTATTTCGTCAGTTAAGGAAAGAGAATGGTAACGTTTTATTTTTATCATTATTATTATGGAAACTTTATCATTACTGTCGTTGTTAAAGGTAATGTCCCACTCGGCTTATCAGGTTATCCCCCAAGGCGTTCTGTTATCACTCCTCACTACCACAAACACAATCTCAACATCACGGGCTAAACCCAACGAAGGAAGTGACTTTCTATGTAACACTTGATGAGCGACGTGGCGGAAGGACGCACCGACACGTTTCTTATTTATAAAAGAAGACAGGTTTTTCCCATACGTTAAAGCCGCCGTCGTGAGGAGAGCGTGAGACGGAGAGAAAGAGAGGAGAGGGAGAAAAAAGAGCAGGAAAGAGAAAATCGCTTGGGAGACCTCGATGTATGGTGCCCACAGGAGGGTCAGCGGCAGGTCCGTCCGTCTGCCTCCCCAAAAGTTGTCTCACCGGACAGGCTTCCGGTTTTCCGGCCTCGTCCTGTAGCCGTCTTGAGCCCCCGCGTTGTGGTAGTGAGGATTCTCCTTATACAATCCTCTCCTTTTACAATTCTTTCCATTTCTTTCCTTATACTGTTCTTCCCTTTTCTTTCCTCATACAATTATTTCCTCTTCTTTCCTTATACAATTCTTTCCTTTCCTTTCCTTATACATTTTCTCTCCTTATACAATTCAATTCCTTATACAGTTCGTCTCATTATACAATTCAATTCCTTATACAATTCCTCTCCTTATACAGTTCTTAGGATCAAACTCGCTGTAAAGAACCCCCTGAAAGCTACATATATATACCATTAATTATATCTCATTTGTATTCGGTATCGTCTGTTATATAATCCTCTTGCCCCCCTCTATAACAATTTTGGATCAGACTCGGCAAACAGGACTTTCTGAAACCTATATACCATCAATTTCATCCCATCTGTATTCTGCATAATCAGTTACGTCACTGATTATATGTATCCTCCAGCCCCCTTCCTCGGTATAATATTCTTGGGTCAAACTCGCTCTCAACAGGACCCGCTGAAACCTATACTATCTTTCCCTTTTAATCTCCTCGGGGTCTGATTCGTCCCTCGGTTTGGCTTTCATGCATTCAAAACCGCAGGGATGGACTCGTGTGACTGACGGTTCTTTCTCTCTCTCTCGTGTGATCTTGCCTTTGGTGGTTAGTTAGTGGTAGTAGGTGGTTAGTTAGTAGGCGGTTAGTTAGTGGTTGATGGTTAGTTCCTAGTGGCGATAACAGGATTTATATTTTTATTTTTATTTATTTTACAGCAAAGTAGACAACTCAAGGGCAAAACTAAAGCAAAAACAAAATGGCCCGCTACACTCTACTCCAATAAAGAAAACCAAACTAAAAGCCATAAAATAATAATAGTAATAATCAAATGTTACTTCTATTCGTTTATCTGAGACTTTCGTGAGACTCCACATGTTTTAGTGACGAGGCGCTGGTGTCGTGATTAAGTTCAAGTTCTTTTCGCGATGCTCTCTTGTCTGGCGGCGGCTGTGGAAGGCGAGGCGAGGATGTGTTTAGTGTTTTTCTGTGTTTTTCTTCGTCGGCCTGAGTGTTGACGCGAGGAGGCTGGCGTTTAGCTGATTAGCCGTGTGGAATTACAGTGGTTAGGGGCTGCGGGGGGTTAAGGGGGCGAGGGTGGTGAGGAGGGTATTTGGAGGGGGACAGTGGAGGGTGGCGGGGGCGGCCTATCATTGTCGGGGTGGGAGGGCGAGAGAGAACAGAGAGGGTTTTCATGTTCCTTTTTTGTGTGTGTTTGTGGTTGTTTGCGTACGTTTGATAACAGGAGTCTTGCAGGAGGAGATGAGGAGGGAATGAGCAAAGGAGGAAAGGGAGGGATTATGGGAGAGGGAAAGCAGAGGTCGGGCAGCATATGGTTGATGGGGAAGGGGAGGTGCAAGGGAAAAAAAGACCCATCCTATACTCAACCTACTTAACCTTCTCAAATTTCTTAGCCTACTCAACCTACTCAACATTCCTTTCTTCCTTCCTTTCTTTCTTTCTTTCTTTCTTTCTTTCTTTCTTTCTTTCTTCCATCCTTCCTTTCTTTCTTTCTTTCTTTCTTTCTTTCTTTCTTTCTTTCTTTCTTTTTTCCTTCCTTTACCCTTCCTTCCTTCCTTCATTCATTCATTCATTCATTCTTTTCCTCTCTCCGTATCCCTTTCGCGTGTCTTTCTGCGGCTGCTTTGAGAACACTAGACGACACTTACTTAATGAGACCAGGCTGCGTTGAGGAAAGCCGTGACCTTGTCGTTGCTGAAGTGCTGTCGGCTGCGCGGGGTGAGACGGGGCAGGGCGCGGGGGTCACGGGGCCAAAGTCAAGGTCTAGCAGGCAACCTTTCGCCGGGCGGGGTCAGGGAAGGGCATAGCGGCGGGCGGGCATCCACCTCGCTTCCACCCCCCTAAAAGCGGTGCCCAGACCTTCCGCCAGCGCTGAGAGGGAAGTGAACGTAAGGAACCGAGGATAAGAGGATTAGCTGACGCTTTGTTGGGGAGGATTGTTGAGGCGCTGAAGAAGGCTGTTGAGGGTTTGTGAAGGGAAAACTGATTCTTGGTGTTCGAATGCTGTCACACCTGAGAGCCTCGAGTACCTGGGATTAAAAGAATGTAAGAGAGAGAGAGAGAGAGAGAGAGAGAGAGAGAGAGAGAGAGAGAGAGAGAGAGAGAGAGAGAGAGAGAGAGAGAGAGAGCACCCACACCTTCACATTCCCTCTGGCTATGTAGCGGCCCTAATTTATCCTCGATGCTCCCATTCCACACACACACACACACACACACACACACACACACACACACACACACAAGATGATGAGAATTCCGCGATCTTTTTTCTTTCTCCCTTTTTATCGCGTCTTCTGTTTGTCTCTGCCTCTTTTATTTTTTTTCCTTTGACTTACATCTTTTTTTTTGGCAAGGCTTCACGCGCGGCTCCACAAAGACAACACGAAACAGAACATAAAAAAAAAGGAGAAGGTAAAAGGAAAAGGAAAACACTGATAAACGAAAAGCCGAGGCACTGCGCGGAGTTGTTAAAAAATATATAAAAAGACTCCTGTTCAGAATTTCACTCGGATGCTGTGGTTGATTTTTTCCCACTCTCTTTTTTTTCTTCTCCTTCTCTTTTTTTTCTCTTCTCTTCTCTTCTCTTCTCTTCCCTCTCAACTCTTCTCTTCTCTTCTCTTCTCTTCTCTTCTCTTCTCTTCTCTCTCATTATTTTTTCTGAAGAAGGGAAGATTAGAGTTCAATGATTTTTCCTCCCTTCCTTTCCTCCCTTTTCTCTCCCTTTTTATTTCCTCTTCCTCTCCTTACCGTCCCCTTCCTGTCCTTATTCCTCTCTTTTTCTCCTCCTGTTCCTCTTATTTTCTGCTCTTTTCGTCCGCTTGTACTTCCTCTCTATCTATCTTTTCCTTCTTTTCCTTTAATCATCATCCCCTTTCTCCTTTCTCCTTTTTCCTTCGTTTTTGACTTCTCATTTTCTGGTTTCTTTTATTTCCTCTTCCTTATCGTTTTTTTCAGACTTTCATTTCTCTCTTTTTACTATTGCATCCTTTCCCTCCTGTTTCTTGTTTTGTTTCGCTTTTCCTTTTTCCATTTTCCACTTTCTTCTCTTCTTCTCCCTCTCTCTCTCTGTTTCAACTCTCGTATGCTTCCTTCTTCTTTCTTGCACTGTTTCTTTGTGTGGTTTTTTTTCCAACTTTCACTTCTTCCTCTTCCTCCTTTTTTATTCCTTTTTCCTTTTTTTCTCGTTTTCTCGTGTTTCTTATCTTCCTCTTTCCATTATTTCTCCCTTTCCCAATTCTTCGCTTTGGTTATTATTTTTATCTTTGCCATTTATCTTCTCCCTCCACCTCCGACCCTTCTCTTTTTTTTACCTCTTCCTCCTTTTCTGTTTTTTTTTCTCCTGTTTATCCTTCCTCGTTGCATAATTTATTCCTTCTTATTCTCGCACGCAATAATATATTCTTTCTTTTCTCCATTTATTTTCAACTTTCCCTTCACTTTCTTTTCTCCTTAACTATCTCTCCTGCCGTTTCTCCTCGTGCGAACTCCTGTCCTCTTCCCTCCTTCCTCCTCCTCCTCCTCCTCCTCCTCCTCCTCCTCACGATTTCTTCCTTGGTATCTGTCCAGTCTTCATTCCCTTGTTACCAGAATTTTCCCAGTTAACCTCTTTCTCCTCTCTTCTCTTTCTCTTTTCTCTCTCTCTTCTTCCTTCTCTCATTTTTTTTCTTTTCTTTTTTCTTTTCTCATTTTTCTTTTCCATTCTTTTCTGTTATTCTTTTTTCCTTTTGTCTTCTGTTCTGTTATGTTTTATTCTGTTCTCTCTCTCTCTCTCTCTCTCTCTCTCTCTCTCTCTCTCTCTCTCTCTCTCTCTCTCTCTCTCTCTCTCTCTCTCTCTTTCATCCACTTGGTATGCGTCCAGCGGCGGGTCGAGTCACTGCTCAGGTAGGCTCAGGTTGACGATGGTTTACTTTCACTGGGAAAACACACACACACACACACACGAACAGTGACATTCCGAAACGCAAATATCCACCTGTATACTCTCTCTCTCTCTCTCTCTCTCTCTCTCTTAGTTTTGTTTCTTTACCTTTCTTTGTTTTTCTTCTTTTCTGTTCTCTTCTCTTCTGCTCTTTTTTTTCTCTCTCTCTCTGTTTCTCTATCTATCTATCTACGTATCTATCTATCTATCTCTATTTCTCTCTCATGTAACACAGCAGGGAGGAAGAGAAAAATGCATTAGTGTTTTCTTTCTTTTTCCTTTTTGAGAGAGAGAGAGAGAGAGAGAGAGAGAGAGAGAGAGACTGATGAGGATGATGATGATGATGATGGTGTGGGAAAGCGCAAAAAGAGGTCACGTCCAGTCACGCCGATCAGTGGTTGGGTGCCCCGCAGGTATGTCGGTGGTTACGGAAATTACCTGTTCCGTACCTGTGTGTTTTGAGTTATGTTAATTATTTTCCTCTCTGGGTGTCGATTGATTAGGCAGGCAGATAGATAGAGAGAGAGATCGATATTTAGAGAGTTAGGTCATGTTTTTTTTTTTTTTTTAGTCTGTTCTCCACGACATGCCTTTCCCAGCGTCTTCTGCCTGTTTGTCTGTCTGTCTGTCTGTTCAGATGAGAATCACCCGTCACCCACCCTGCGGCCCTGGGTTCCGAAAGGTGGATGATTGTTTTTATTTTCTCAATGTTCTTTAATTTTTTCTTTTCGATATTTTTATTTTTTATTTTTATTTTCTTTCATTTCTTAGTCTTGAAGCGTCAGTAGAATAGCGCTAACCTTTGTCTGTTCCCTTACACGTGATGGTCTCTTGCTGTCACTCCATGTTATACCCAGTTTGTTTTTTACTCCATTTCTTTTCCCGGGCGTTGGTCATGACATGGATGCGGTCAGCTGTTGTTGGGAATCCAGTTTGATCTTCCAGCTGATTGTTTTTAGTGTCTCGCCTTGTACTGATTCTTTTTTGTGGTTACTACCTTGGCGGAATGTAATGAAAGGTAATTAGTTAAAGAGAATGTTAAATTGTTAGTTATAGGGATATTTATTTGTTTATTATGTTTTTTTTTGTCTTATTTTGTTTTGTTATTGCTTTCTTTTTCCTTTCCTTTTCTTTTCTCTTGATCTTTTCTTTTCTTTCTATTGATGTTTTTGGGTCAGGATGAGCTCCCCGTTCAAGGTGCAGAAGTCGGGTAAAACTGTCAATAGAATCCCAAAACAGTCCATGAAAAACCCAACACCAACTTAAACGAGAGGCTTTTCAAACAGGCTATTGGTTGACCACATGACTGACTGACTGAATGATTGACTGAACTGTTGACTGGTTGACTGACAGAATGGCTAAAAGACTGACTGACTGATTGACTGAATGATTGACTGAACTGTTGATTAGTTGACTGACAGAATGGCTAAAAGACTGACTGACTGATTGACTGAATGATTGACTGAACTGTTGACTGGTTGACTGACAGAATGGCTAAAAGACTGACTGACTGATTGACTGAATGACTGACTGAACTGTTGATTGGTTGACTGACAGAATGGCTAAAAGACTGACTGACTGATTGACTGAATGACTGACTGACTGACTGAATGACTGACTGAACTGTTGATTGGTTGACTGACAGAATGGCTAAAAGACTGACTGATTGATTGACTAAATGATTGACTGACTGACTGGATGACTGACTGAACTGTTGATTGGTTGACTGACAGAATGGCTAAAAGACTGAGTGACTGATTGACTAAATGATTGACTGACTGAATGAATGACTGACTGAACTGTTGACTGGGTGACTGACAGAATGGCTAAAAGACTGACTGACTGATTGACTGAATGACTGACTGAACTGTTGATTGGTTGACTGACAGAATGGCTAAAAGACTGACTGACTGATTGACTGAATGACTGACTGAACTGTTGATTGGTTGACTGACAGAATGGCTAAAAGACTGACTGACTGATTGACTGAATGATTGACTGACTGACTGAGTGTTCGAATGAGTGAGAAACTGAGTATAACAAACAATTCATTTCCGATCCCAATACATGTGATTTTCTTGTATATACTTTACCCATACAAAGAAAGAGGCTTTTCAAACAGGCTAACTAACGCGCCGTCACGTTTTAAATACAGACTTGAGGTTGGAATTTATAATAAGAAGGATGCGCTCAAATAAACTTCCAATAATAGACTTAGAGGGCCATATTCTTAAACATTTCGGTGCCCAATCACATACATTCGACAAGGCTTTCGTATAGGAGTTCAGGGTATTGCCACTGGGGGGGGGGGGGATGTAGTTTTATGATCTTGGTGGTGGTAAGGCAAAGATTCTGTATTAAAACACCTCTCCACTAGCGTTGGCAAAATATCGTACACATAGCATTGCATTTTCGGAGTTTTTGACCGATAACTCTAGCAAAAAAAGCGAAAGCCATCTGTATTCAACCGTTTTAACGATAACTTTAATTTTCTATCGTTATTTGTGTGGTTACGACAATCTTGGAGGATAAAAATGATAAATGCAGTGTTCAGAATACGATAATTTGACAACGCTGCTCTCCACCCGAAACTGACCTCTCTTTTGGCCACTCTTTACTCTTCATAACTTTCCTCCCCTCACACAATTATTCCTTAACTGACATTCCTCTAAGTAGCTCTGAGGGGGACTTAGGAGTATATATAATGTTAGTCTACTCAATCCTGCTTCAGCAAATGCTCAGATTCATATTTCCTTTCGTCTCATATTACTGTCTGACTTCTACACTTCCAGGCTCGCCTTCTCTTTACTTTTATCTATAATTATGGGAGCTGCGAGTAGCGGGCTTTTTTTTCACTCTTTTTGTTGCCCTTGAGCCGTCTCCTTAGTTGTAAAAAACCCATGAACCTGAAAAACACACTAATGAGAACACGATTAATCTTCTTCTTCTAGGCCTTTGGAAATTGCTGATGTGAGAGTTGGAAGCGACGATGGTAGTTAGACAAAGCTTCTGTACTACCATGAACGTGAAAAACACCCACGCATGAGAACACGACTAATCTTCTAGGCCTTTGGAAATAGCTGATGTGAGAGTTGGAAGCGACGATGGTAGTTAGACAAAGCTTCTATACTACCATGAACGTGAAAAACACCCACGCATGAGAACACGACTAATCTTCTTTTCGACCTTTGGAAATAGCTTATATGAGACTTTTAACCCTATCCGATCCGAGGCGGGACAAATCTGGCCTCCCCTCAGGAACCTCGATCAAAACGATACACATCTTTTTCCTTTATTAACTCTAGAAGAAAAACAGTCATACAGAAAAACGCAGAAAATTTGAAAACGTCGGATCGGATAGGATTAAGAATACGGGCTAGCTAGCGTCTTATAGTGAAGCAGTTGAGGACTTGGAAAGCTTCTGTAACTTGTTTTCGTGGTACATTGGTGAAGGTTGGAAAAGCAAGCGTTGAGAATCTGGAGGTGGTGGGGGTAGAGGGGGGAATAAGGGGAAAGGTAAACCGTGAGAACTCGAGGAAAGCAAAATGTATTAACTTGAGGGAAAGTGAAAGCGGCTCTACGTAACCTCCAACTAATATTAACCTGTAGAAGAAAGAACCGTGAAAAATGTAAGTTGGGAAAGTAGGAGTGAAAGTGAAATGGTTGTAGAATTCCCGGAAACAAACACTGATAACTTTGAGAAATGGAGTAAAGGAAAAACAATAAGACGAACTAATAAACAAGTAAGAAAATAAGTTGTAGTAAGAATCCTGAAAAATGTAAGTTTGGAAATATGGAGTGAAAGTGAAATGGTCGAAAAATCCCCAGAAACAAACATTGAGAACTTTTGGAAATAGAGTAAAGGAAAACAGTAAATAAGACGAACTAATAAACAGGTAACAAAATAATAAGTAGTAAGGATACTGAAAAATGTAAGTTTGGAAATATGGAGTGAAAGTGAAATGGTCGAAAAATCCCCAGAAACAAACATTGAGAACTTTTGGAAATAGAGTAAAGGAAAACAGTAATAAGACGAACTAATAAACAGGTAACAAAATAATAAGTAGTAAGAATCCTGAAAAATGTAAGTAAGGAAAGACGAAGTGAAAGTAAAATACAGAATTCCCAGAGGCGTAAACACTGAGAACTCTAAAAAATCGAGTAACGGAAAGAAAGTGAAGCCTATCTAACCTAACCTAACCTCGGACGCCCACTCTGAAAAGTATAAGTTGAGAATAACGGGAAGTGAAATATGCTTAGAATTCCGATGAACGTAAAATATACAAGCTTGAGGAAATAGATTAAAGAAACTGAAGCCTAATCTAACCTAACCTAAACTCGGACGCCCACTCTGGAAAGTATGTTTGGAATGACGGAAAGTGAAATATGCTTAGAATTCCGATGAACGTAAAATATAAAAGCTTGGGGAAGTAGAGTAAAGAAACTGAAGCCTAATCTAACCTAACCTAAACTCGGACGCCCACTCTGGAAAGTATGTTTGGAATGACGGAAAGGGAAATATGCTTAGAATTCCGATGAACGTAAAATATAAAAGCTTGGGGAAGTAAAGAAAGTGAAGCCTAATCTAACCTAACCTAACCTCGGACGCCCACTCTGAAAAGTATAAGTTGAGAATGACGGAAAGTGAAACATGCTTAGAATTCCGATGAAGGTAAAATATAAAAGCTTGGGGAAAAAAATTAAAGAAAATGAAGCCTAGTCTAACCTAACCTAACCTAACCTCGATATAATAAGTTGTAGAAGAAAGAACCCTGAAAAATGTTAGTTGGGAAAGACGGAGTGAAAGTGAAATGGTCGTAGAATTCCCAGAAACGTAAATAATGACAACTTTGGGAAATAGAGTAAGGGAAAAACAGTGAAGCCTAACCTAACCTAACCACAAACAAATGATAAATTAATAAGCAGCAGAAGAACCCTGAAAAATGTATGCTGGGAAAGACAGAGTGAAAGGGAAATGGTTGTAGTATTCCCAGAAACGTAAACAACGCAAAACAATGAAAAATGGAGTAAGGGAAAGAGAAAACAAGAGAAATATTAACTTGTGGTCATGAAAGGAGGAGACTTTGAGTGATTCAGGAAGTTAAGGAAGCAAAGTAAAGCCAGAAAAATTAACTTGGATGTTCTGTGCAAGGAGGGGATGGTGATTCAGGAAGTTAAGGAAGCAAAACGAAGCCAGAAAAATTAACTTGGATGTTCTGTGCAAGGAGGGGATGGTGATTCATGAAGTAAAGGAAGCAAAACGAAGCCAGAAAAATTAACTTGGATGTTCTGTGCAAGGAGGGGATGGTGATTCAGGAAGTTAAGGAAGCAAAGTAAAGCCAGAAAAATTAACTTGGATGTTCTGTGCAAGGAGGGGATGGTGATTCAGGAAGTTAAGGAAGCAAAGTAAAGCCAGAAAAATTAACTTGGATGTTCTGTGCAAGGAGGAGATGGTGATTCAGGAAGTTAAGGAAGCAAAGTAAAGCCAGAAAAATTAACTTGGATGTTCTGTGCAAAAAGGGGATAGTGATTCAGGAAGTTAAGGAAGCAAAGTAAAGCCAGAAAAATTAACTTGGATGTTCTGTGCAAGGAGGGGATGGTGATTCATGAAGTAAAGGAAGCAAAACGAAGCCAGAAAGATAAATATGGAGAATCTGTACAAGGAGAAGACTTGAGGTCGTATTATAAGACATTTCGCCGCCCAAGAACACATATTTGACAAGGCTTTCATAGGAGTTTTGGGCATTTCCAGGAGTAGTTGTATGACCCTGGTGGTAGTTTGACCCTTCCTCTATACCGTGAACCTAAGAAAACACTCATTAGAACCCAACTGATCCCCTCCTTGACCTTTAGAAATAGCTGATGTGAGAGGTTTGGCAAAGTGTCTTATAATACAGATTTTGGAGTGATCTTCGATAGCCCAGAGGAAGCGCATCAGTCTGTCCTGCGTCGCGGCTCACAGGATGCTTCGCCCTCACACGCCGAGCATTGCGAGAAGACGGAAGTGGGACCCGTGGGAAAGCGTTGCCGAAAGGGGGAAGGAAATTAAACGGCAGCAGGAGGAGGAGGAGGAGCACGGAAGCGGAGAAACTTAACTATTTGCGAGGGTGAGAATTAATGTAGTAGTATTAGTAGTAGTGTTAGCGGTAATAGTAGTAGTAGTGTTAGCGGTAATAGTAGTAGTAGCGTTAGTGGTAGTAGTAGTAGTGGTAGTAGGTGGTTATAAATGTTTGTTCTTGTTATCATTGTTACAGAGAGCCCGAGATCGTGTCTGAAGAAAGGGGGGAGAGGGAGGAGGGGGAGAAGAGGAGAAGGGAACGTGGAAACTTGTACACCATCACCACCACTACCACCACCACCACCACCACCACCACCTCCACTACCACATTTTCACTTTCCTCTTTCCTTTCGCTCCTCCAAATCATTTTTCCCTCCGTTATTTCCATATTTTGAGAGCATATTTTTTTTCTCTGTCTTTGTTTCTCTCTCTCTCTCTCTCTCTCTCTCTCTCTCTCTCGTGGTCTGTTAATGAACTTGTATGCAAACCGCAATCCGTTTTCTTTGAGTCTCGTTCCGTTTTCTTTCATTGCGTCACGGATCTCGCG
Source organism: Eriocheir sinensis (assembly GCF_024679095.1). NCBI lineage: Eukaryota > Metazoa > Arthropoda > Malacostraca > Decapoda > Varunidae > Eriocheir > Eriocheir sinensis. The sequence goes on from NC_066536.1 coordinate 13,609,097, forward strand.
CCGACGGAGTGAAAGGAGGGAGGGAAGGGGAGGAAAGGGGAGATAATGGAAGGGCAGGGAAGGAGATGGATGGGGACGGAAGAGGAGGGAAGGGAACGGTAATGGAGGGCAGGAAGGGAAGGGAGGGCAGGGGAGGGAATGAAGAGGGAAGTAAAGAGAAGGGGAAGGAAGGAGAGAGAAGGAGAAGGAAGGGGAGGGAAAGGGAGAGAAAAGGAGGGTAAGGAAGGGATAGGGATGGAAAATGGAGGGAAAGGGAGGAGACGGAAAGATAGGGAAGGGAAGGCGACGGAAGGGGAGGAAAGGGAAAGGAAGACAGCGGCAGAGGAGTGAAGGGAACTGCAGAGGATGGAAAGGAGAGAGAGAAAGGGAAGTGAAGGAGAGTGAAAGGGCGGAGGAGACGGAAGGGAGGAAAGGCGAGGGAGGGGAATGGACAACGCCCCGGCCTTTCTTCAGTATAGGTGTGGCGGCAAGGAACAGGAAAAGAAGACCACAAAAAAACACAGAAAAAATGGATTAAAGGAAAGCGATGCGGAACAGTGACTTTCCTGGACTACAACCACCAACGTCTTTTTTTTTTTTTTTAACACTGCAGCGAAGGAGGGAGGAGGAGGGAGGGTAACAGAGAGGGAGAGGGAGGGAGAGGGAGAGAGAAGGGATTGGGAGGGCGAGAGGGAGAGGGAGGGAAATGGAAAGAGAGAAGGGATTGGAAGGGCGAGAGGGAGAGGGAGGGAGATGGAAAGAGAAGGGATTGGGAGAGAGAGAGGGAGAGGGAGGGAGATGGAGAGAGAAGGGATTGGAAGGGCGTGAGGGAGAGGGAGGGAGATAAAAAGAGAGAAATGATAGGGAGGGCGAGAGGGAGAGGGAGGAAGACTGAAAGAGAAGGGTTTGGGAGAGGGAGGGAGATGGAAAAAGAGAAGAGACTGGAAGGGCGAGAGGGAGGGAGATGGAAAGAGAAGGGAGGGGGAGAGAGAGAGGGAGGGAAGGAGGGAAGGGGGGTGGAAGTGGCTGCAAGAGGCGTGAAGAATGAGTGATATAGAAGCTCTGTGGGGCGTGGAGAGAGAGGGAAGAGGAGACGAGAGAGAGCCGTGATTTAACTCCGAGATGTGGCCGTGTTGGGTTTAGTTATGCGTGCGTAGCCGTCGTTTGCCGCCCAGAAGTGCTTTGTCGTGGTTAGTTATGTGTGTCTGGCCTTTAGTCATTTTTGTTTTTCTATTTCTTCATCTTCTTCTTGTTTTCTTGTTCGTGTTCTTGTTTTTCTTGTTCTTGTTCTTCTTTCTCTATCTTTCTCTACTTTTTTCTTTTCCATCATTTCCTTTTTCCTCTTCTTTTCTTTTCCTTTCTTTTCTGTTCTTTTCTGTTCTCTCTCTCTCTCTCTTCTCTCTCTCTCTCTCTCTCTCTCTCTCTCTCTCTCACACACACACACACACACACACACACACCTTTCCCTCCCTCCCTCCCTCCCTCACCTCTTCATCTGTCGTCACGTTTCTTAAATTTACCTCTTGCTTCGTCACCTTTATATATATTCTTTTTTATTACGTTCTTTTATTTTTTTATTTATTTTCTTTACCTTTCCGTCGCCACAAAATCATTCAGCGTCGTAGCAATAATATTTTTACACCGGGAAAGCGAATGAGTCGAGTTTTTTTCATATTTTTATTTTTTTTACCAAGAACTAACTTACTCAGCATTGCTAACTATATACTTCCTTACAATATCTTTTTTTCTTTTTTTCGTTTTTTCTTTCTTACGTTCGTCTCGGTTCCTTTTTTCTCCTCTTCTTCGGCGTCTACTTCCCTCCATTCCTAAAAAATGATGATGATAGGGGAGGAAAGGAAAGGGAAGGGAAGAGAAGGGAAGGGAAAGAAAGGAAAAGATTGGAAGAGGAATGGAATGGAATGGAATGGAAGGGAAGGGAAGGGAATGAAATGGAGGGGAAGGGAAGTGAAGGGAATAGAATGGAATGGAAGGGAAGGGAAGGGAATAAAAGGGAAAGAAAGGAAAAGAATGGAAGAGGAATGGAAGAGAATGGAATGGAAGGGAAGGGAAGTGAACGGGAAGAGAATAAAAGGTAAGGAACGGGAAGGGAAGGGAAGGGAATGGAAAGGAATGAAAGGAAAGGAAAGGAAAAGAAAAAGATTGGGATGGAGTAGAAGGGAAAGAAAAGAAAGGAAAAGGAAGGGAAGGGAAGGGAATTGAAGGGAATGATGATGATGATAGTGATGATAATGATAACGATAATGATGATGATGATGATAATGATGATTGGGTACCTATTCTTAGCCTTCGTTCCGGGAGAGTTAATTTACCCGCCTACGTTCACTGTCTCCCATAACTCACCTTCTTTTGTCAGTACTTACCTGTCCGCCGGCCGTAAATCAACGTGGGTTCCCCGGTTGGTCTTTGTTCGCCGTCCGTCTGCGGTTCGGTAGCGGGGCAGGATTCGAGTCCCGCCCATGTTTTCGGATGCTGTGGCCACGTGTATGGGGAGAGAGAGAGAGAGAGAAGAGAAGAGAAGAGAAGAGAAGAGAAGAGAAGAGAAGAGAAGGAGAGAGAGAGAGAGAGACGAATAAAAAGTAGAAACTGGAGGAAGAAGGAGAAAAGGAGAAAGAGAGAAAACAAGAAGAGAGAGCGTAGTAAAAGAAGAAAAGAGAAAGGAAGGAAAGGAAAGGAAGCACCGAGAGAGAAAGAGAGAGGGAGAGAGGGAGAGGGGGGCTGAGGGGGGGAGTGGAGGGTCGGTCAGAATGCAAGATATCCACTATTTCATTCATCAGAGTCATCATATGGTTTTAATAACACACATACCTTTCGATTTAAGTCACGATTCTTTAAGTACCTCCTTCCCTCCCTCCCTCCCTTTCCTTTGCTCCTTTGCTTTCCCTTCCCTTTCTTTCCTTTTCTTTCCTTTCAGTTCCTTCCCTTCCCTTCTCTTCCCTTTCTTTTCCTTCGCTTTTTTTCCCTTTCCTTTCCTTTCCTTTCCTTTCCTTTCCTTTCCTTTACATCCCTTTTCTCCCCTTTCTTTTCCTTCGCTTTCTTTCCCCTCCCTCTCCTTCCCTTCCCTTCCCTTTCCTTTCATTTCATTCCCTTCCCTTCCCTTCCTTCCCTATCCTTCTCTTCCCTTCCCTTCCCTTCCCTTTCCCATTTCCTTCCCTTTCGTTCCATTCCCCTCCCTTTCCTTTCCTTCCCTTCTTTTTTTTACCCTTCCCCTCCCTTCCGATCCCTTCACTTCCGTTCCCCTTCCGTGCGTCCCCTTCACTCACGCCTTTCATCCGTCACACCCACTCAAACTCATCTCCAATTGTTGCTCTTTCTGCCTTTCTCCATTCCTTCCCTTACACATAATCGCCACTCGACATCCCTCCCTTACACCTGGCTTCCATTCTTACAATTCTAATCACTCCTTTGCCTCCATAAGTCCTTCCCTCTCTCCATTTCTTCCTTTCCATCCCCCGTCCACCTCCCTCCCATCCATTCTTATAATTCTGATCACTTTTATCCCTCTCTCTCTCTCTCTCTCTCTCTCTCTCTCTCTCTCTCTCTCTCTCTCTCTCTCTCTCTCTCTCTCTCTCCGCTGGCTAACTGGCTATTGAGGAAAGAGAAAGAGAGAGAAAGACACACACACACACACACACACACACACACACACGTCATGCAACAAATCAACACAAGAAATACATTAGAAATACTTGCACCATCTTCGTCTCGCTTTCAACTCACTCCTTAATACTTTATACACAAGCTTCCTTTCTCCCCCCTTCTCCCCCTCCCCTTAGGCAAACTCAGCCGGCCCTTGAGGGAGAGAGGTAATTGGAGTTTATAATTGATAGCAGTTTTCTCTCTCTCTCTTTTAAGCCATCGGTCAGCGGTAAGTAGGCTGCCAGTACTCCTTATAATTGTGAGTCTTTTTGAGGGTGACGGGGACGGAACGGGGTGGGACGGGAAGGGACGGGAGGGAACGGGATGGGACGGGTAGAGACGGGACGGGCGGGAAGGGAAGGAAGGAACGGGGAAAGGGTGGGAAGGAGCGGGAAGGGACGGGAAGGGGCGAGGAATGACGGGACGGAACGGGACGGGACGGTGTGGAAATGGACGGGACGGATCGGAAAGGGACGAGGAAGGACTGGGACGGGACGGGGCCGGGAAAGGAACGGGAAGGGTCGGGGAAGGGCGGGGACGGGTCGTGAAAGCTCTCTAAGCCACGTCACCTCTTATGAACGCTTTAGGAAGGAGGAGAGGAGGAGAAATGTGTTCGTGGGTTGTTGCGGGCCACGTCATCGCGTCTTTCAGCGGAGGCGACCACAACGATGACCACGACCACTGAAGACGACCAAGGCGAGTCATGGCGAAATTTTATAATGGGGGTATTCTCAAACGCCTCGCCACCTGGAATTCGCCCATTTGAAAAGCCTCTTGTCGTAAAAGTTGCTGGGATTTTCATGGCCTGTTTTGTGCTGCGCGTGATAGTTTTCCACGACTTCTGTATACCTTGGACGGGAAAAGCACCCATGGAAACTCGGCTGATCGTCTCTGTGGGCTTGGGAAATGGTCGTAATATGGTCCCGATACGCCTCTTTGAAAAGCCTCTCGTCGTAAAAGTTGCTGGGATTTTCATGGCCTGTTTTGTGATGCGCGTGATAGTTTTCCACGACTTCTGCATTGCGCCTTGAACGGGAAAAACACCAATGGAAACCCAGCCGATCTTCTCTGTGGGCTTGGGAAATAGTTGTAGTTAAGAGCCTCTCATGGGAGTTGCAGAGATTTTCATGGTCTCTTCTTTCGAAGTGTTCGAAGTGGGAGCTAGATGAAGGGCTTGCCTGTCCGCCCTTCTTTTTATCGGCGTCGCAGACGCCGATCAACAGATTGCCCATCTTCTTGTTGTTGTTATTCTCTTCAAGTTGTTTTCCTGGCTTACCCATGCATTGTAGACATGACATTGTATAATAAGATTTGTTAGCTCTGATGAACCCTACAACATGGCATTATAAACAAAGTCAGCCTTTTTTTTTTTTTTACGTCTTGGCCAGTGGCGCCGGTAGGCCTTCATAGTAGGGCCTGATGGTCGGCCCCAGCCCGTTGTGGGGCAGGCAAGTGTTTATAGTGGCGCCATCTTTACTTTTCAGCATTTTCCATTTTAGACCCCTAGTTGCATAATATAAATTGTTGGGGAGGTGTTGGAGGGTCATGCGACGCCGATCTAGCACAGTTTTTTGTGCTATTAACACTTGTTCTTCCCTTCTCTTTCCTTTCCTTCTCTTTCCTTTCCTTTATCTTCTTTCCTTTCCTTTCCTTTCCTCTCCTCTCCTTTCCTTTTCTCTCCTTTTATTTTCTGCTCTTTCCTTCCCTTTCTTTTCCTTTCCTTTCCTTTCCTTCCCTTTCCTTTCTTCTCCTTTCCTTTCCTCTCTTTTCTTTCCTTTCCTTTCCTTTCCTTTCCTCTCCTCTCTTTTCCTTCCTTTCCAGTTTTTTTCCTTTTTTTCTTTTTCTCTTTCCTTTCCTTTCCTTCTCTTTCCTCTTCTTTCCTTTCCACTATTTTCCTTTCCCTTCCTTTTCTGCTCTTTCCTTCCCTTTCCTTTCCTTTCTTCCTTTCCCTTCCCCTTTCCTCCCTCTCCTTAATGTCCCCAACCCCGCTTATTCCCTTCCCATTTCTCTCCTACTCCTCCCCTTTCTTAACTTTCCTCTCCCTTTCTCTCCTACTCCTACTTCTTTCTTGCCCCCTTTTCCCTTCTTTTTCAGAGTGGTGGTGGTGGTGATGGTGGTGGTGGTGGTGGTGGTGCAATCCAATCCGCCTCGTGTTTGCCAGCTTTCCCATTTGCTTACATTAGTGACGTCACGAACTGCACTCACGATTCGCTTCCTCGACGCTAAAAGAACTTGTGTCCAGTATGAGGCAACGAGACCAGAAGAAGGAGGAGGAGGAGGAGGAGGAGTGTGAGAACGGAGGAAAGGCAGAAGAAAGAGATGTGTTTTGAAATACTGAGCGAATTAGAAGAAAAGGAGAGTAAAGAGAGAGAGAGGAACAAGAAGTAACAAAAGGGAAAAGAAGGGAGGAAGAGGAGAAGAAGAAGAGTGTAAGAGAGGAGGAAAGGCATAAGAAAGAGATACCTGTTTTGAAGAGAAAGAGAAAAACAAAAGAAAACGAGAAAGTGTATTAAGAGAACGAGAAAAGGACTGAAAGGAAAGGAAGAAGAGAGAGAGAGAGAGAGAAAGGAGGAAGAAGAAGGAGATAGAAAGGAAGGAAGGGAAGGAGGGAGGAAAGGGAGGGAGAAAGGGAGGAAAGAGAAAAAAGGAAAAACAAAACAAAACAAGAAAGCGCAGGAAAAGAATAAGAAAGGAATGACTGAAAGGAAAGGAAGTAGAGAGAGAGAGAGAGAGAGAGAGAGAAAAGAACGAGAATTGACTGAAAGGAAAGGAAGCAGAGAGAGAGAAGAGGAAGGAAGGAAGGGAAGAAGGAAGAAAGAGAAAACAAGAAAAAAAAACAAGAAAGCGCAGCAAAAGAACGAAAATTGACTGAAAGGAAAGGAAGCAGAGAGAGAGAGAAAGGAGGAAGAAGAAGAAGGAGAGAGGAAGGGAGGAAGGCAAGGGAGGGAAGGAGGGAGGGAGGGAGTGTTGTGCAAGGCGTAACACCCTCAGACAGACCAGGTGGGAGGAGTCGCTGAAGATATACAGACGAAGGCGAACTAACCACATCAAGAATGACTCAACGGAACAGACAGACGCGCTAAATGCCAGCTCATCTTGTCTACCTCCACCCCTTCCTCCCCCCTCCTCCTCCTAAGTGCTCTCCCTCCCCTTCCTTTCCTTTCCCTTCCTTTCCCTTCTTCTCTTTCCTTTCTCTCCGGTTCCTTTCCCTTCCCTTCACTTCTTCTCTTTTCTTTGCTTCTTTTCTCTTTTTTATTTTTTCCATTTCTTCCTCCCCCTCCTCTTCCTCCTCCTCCTCCCCTTCATCTAAGTGTTCTCCCTTCTTTTCCTTTCCTTTCCCTTCTTCTCTTTCCTTTTTCTTCGGTTCCTTTCCCTTCCTTTCACTTCTTTCTTTTCTTCTTTTTCCTTCGCTTCCTTTCTCGTTTCTGCTCTTTCCTTTTCCTCTTTCCCTTCCTCCTCCTCCTCCTCCCATTCATCTTAGAGCTCTCCTTTGCTTTCCTTTCCCTTCCGTTCCCTTCCCTTCACTTCCTTTCCTTTTTCCGCGCTTTCCTTTCTTCCTCTTTCTTTTCCTTCATATCCTCCCCTTCTCAGTCCACTCTCTTCTCTTCCTTTCCCTTCCCTTCCCTTCCTTTCCCTTCCCTTCCCTTTCCTTCCCTTCCCTTCCCTTCCCTTCCCTTCCCTTCCCTTCCCTTTCCTTCCCTTTCCTTCCCTTCCCTTCCCTCCCCTTCCCTTCTCTTCCTTTCCTTTCCCTTCCCTTCCCTTCCCTTCCCTTTCCTTCCCTTTCCTTCCCTTCCCTTCCCTTCCTTTTCTTTCTTCGCTTTCCTTTCTCTTCCGTTCCTTTCCCTTCCCTTGCCCTCTCCTTTTTCTCCGTTTCCTTTCTCCTTTCTTTCTCTTTCTTTCCCTTTACAAGTTCCTCATCTTCTATGTCTTCCCTTTCTCCCTTTTACGTCACAGCCAGTCACTATCGCCCATATTCTCAAACATATCGCAACATACACACGCACATTGGACTTGGCTTTCGTGGAGGCTGTATCAGTATTCCCACGGGTAGTTTTATGAGCCTAGTGATGGTATGACAAGGGTTCTGCGCCATGAATGTGAAAAAATACTCATGGGAACACGACTAATCTCCTTTGTGGGCTTTGGAAAGAGTTGCGAGAGCCGAGAGCGTTTGAGGAAATGGACCTTCTATACACCACATCAGTAACGTCTTCTTTCTTCCCCCCCGCGCCACACCCTCGTCGCGTGTCACACCCGCTGGTCACGTCACGCCTCCACCACGCCTCATCCCCGCCTCCTCCTCTATCATCTTCCTCCTCCTCCTCCCCCCCTCCTCTTCCTCCTTCTTCCTCCTCTTCTCGTTACTATTCATATTTCACACTTCTTTTAATACATTTTTTTCTTTTTTTCTTTGTTGTTTGCTTGCTATTATTTTGTCTTCTTTTTTTCTCGTTATTTTGCCTAATTTCTACGCGCACTACTGACCCCGGATTCGAACTCGGACCAGCGGTTTCGTAGCTAGGCACGCTAACCACTCAGCCACGGAGATTCTGTGCATGCATTAATTAACAACATCCGTTACTTCCTCCTCCCTCCGGGCTCCTCGTCTTCATTCATACTCCGTTTTCCTTGCACTAATTATCTCCCTTCGCTTCTTTCACTTCCCGTTCTCCTTTCTCTCGTTTCCTTTCTTACTTCACTTCCCTTGGACTGTTTATCTCCTTTCGCTTCTTCCTTTTCCCTTTTTCCCATCTCACGTCTCCTGTCATTCTCTGTTTTCCCTTCCCTCATCTCCTTCCTTCATACTTGGTTCCCCGTCCACCATTTCTCTCTTTTCCCCTCTACCTCTTCCCATTTTCCCATCTCCCGTCTCCTTTTATTCTCCGTTTTCCCTTCATCTCTTCTTTCTTCTCCTTTCTTATTTCGTTTCCCGTTGTCCCTTCTCTCATTCTTTCTTTCATTCTCCGCTTCCCTCGCTTCTCCGTTTCTCTCGTCCCCTTCTTTCACGCTTCGTTTTCATGCACTTTTTGTCTCCTTCCTCTTCTTCCTTTCTCTCGTCCCCTTCTTTCATACTTCGTTTTCTTGCACTTTTTGTCTCCTTTAGATCTTCCATTTTCCCGCCTGGTCGTTTGTATGCGTTCCACTCTCATCCTTCCCCCCGCAGCACCGCGTCTCGGGCTCCTCGCCACCTCCCGGGGCCTGAGGGCGGTGACCAAGCAGCGACCGTCCCGTGGCAGCGACTTTCTTCAGTGTTATTTGCAGCGACCGGCGCCCATGCAGTCTTTTGCTTCGCCGCATCACGACCTTTCCATTCGTCTCTGCCCTTCTTCAGTCTCCATTGCGTTTCGACCTTTCACTGCCGCGGGTGTATGATCCCTCGTCTAAACACAACCGGAATACACTGATGTTATTTTTTATGTGCAAACAGAAGAGGCATTGTATGAGCGAGGCGATGAAGAGAGAGGAGTTTGTACAGAGCCAGGTCCATTAATTATACACTTCACCGATTGTAATAGCTTTTTTAATTAAGGCAATATCAACATCCCGCGTGTAGACATTGCATGGGAAGAATGAATGAAAGCCGGCAGTCAAAATAAGGCTCTTGTCTCTGCACTGTCGCCTCAGGAAGGGTTTGGTTTCCCATGACACTGCCGCCACCGCCGCCCGTCGCCCCCAGCCGCGTCGCCGCCGGGCCCTGGGTGGCGCCTAGCACGAAACACCCGGGCGACGACCTTCCGGGGATGCGCTAGTTTCACCCCCAGGAGGACTCGGAAGAAGGGGGGAGGGGGGGCCTCAACGTCGTGACATGAGACTCAATTCAAAGCAAAAACCTTCTTATGAAAGTGACAGGAAGCAGCAAGATAGTGCAATTAGGCGACGGTAAAAAAAAAACGGTGACTCTGCATTCCTCCCTCGGGCCGCCGCTGCCGCCTGGACACCGCCGGCCGCACGTTTGCCTGCAGGCGCTCTTTTCTTATAACCAGTTTCTCGTAACCCGGAGCGCCGTGTTGCCAGCCGGGGGATTAAAACAACGTATTTGTCTTCGCTTGGTGACCACCCGCGGCCCGGCCCTCGATGTGGTGCAACAGGAAGTCATACGCTGCTCATTTGTTCTCCAGCAGCAGCGGCGCGGTGACTCCACGCCGCTCAAGGGGTTATGTCGGTATTCTTAAACGCTCTTTTCTCACATCAACGGTTTCCTTAGGTCGAAAAGGAGGTTAATTGGATTCTCATAAGTGTTTTTTCAAGGTTCATGGTATAGAAGAAGGGTCACACTACCACCAGGGTCATAGAACTACGTCTGGAAATGCCCACAACTCCTACGAAAGCCATGTCAAATATGTGAACTTGGGCGACGAAATGTTTTAAAATACGACCCTTCCCTTCGCTGGACCTGACGTGCGCGCTCTAATGAAGTTCCTCTTGAGCCGCTGATATTTGCTGCGGTTTGCTTTCTCCGAGGACCTGTTCCTTCTCCGACTTAATGAATGGCACGCGAGGGGGGCGATTAGAGGGGGGGAACCGGACACGGGGAGGGAGAGGCCGGGTGGGATGGAGGCCTCACCCCCACGATGCCGCACACCAGCTCTCTGTGTGTGTGTATGTGTCTGTATGTGTGCCGTCCTCGTCGTCTGCGTGTCCTTGGCCGTCGTTGCAGCTACAGGCATCGCTGACCAAGGCCGTCGAGGAGAGGTTCGTACGTCAAGTCAATTAGTCAATCATCGGTGCATGGGACTGACGTGGGATGGGTCGGGTGCTGACGTGCTGATCATCGTTGGCAAAGTATCGTACACACCGTGTTGCATATTTGTAGTTTCTGACCGATATCTGTAGCAAAAACAAACAAACAAACCACTAAATAACAGTTTTAACGCTAACTTTAATATTCTATCGTTATTTGTGTAGGCACGAGAGACTTTGAGGTTTAAAAATGATATATACAATGTTGTGAACACGATAATTTGACAACGCTGGTGCTGATGTTCTTTCTAAGCGTAAGTTTGTAACCCACAGACCCGCCTCGGCGCAGCTTGACAGTCAGACCCACCACCACACGCCGCTACAGCCCACCTATAGTCTTCCAAATATGTCGAGGTCGGTCTGGCGTAAGCTCCCGCGGGTCCTTTCCTTCCTTCTGCTCTGCCACACAGTCCCAACACCTATCTCTTCCTCTCATATGTAAGCTATAGGGAACATATGAAAGGAAAAAAATAGGTGTTTGGACTGTGTGGCGAAGCAGAGGGGAGGAAAGGACCCGCGGAGCCAACGCCAAAACGGACTCGACAATTTGGTTTCACTATAGAACACGCTAAGCTGCGGAAAGGTGTTAGGTATGAAAATGAATACCCAGCACATTAATTGTTAAGTAGGGGAGGATATGATTAAGCTGCGCGTGGCCTCGGTGCTCATCTTCGTCACCCTGGTCTTCCTTCCTCACCTGTTCGTCTTCACAGCATCCCTATCCCAAGTTTGATGGGGTCGTTGTTGTGTGTGAGTCTCCTCCTCTTGGGTCTGTTTTCTATTCTTTGTTTATTGATGTTTTTTGTCTCAGTCGTCCTTTACGCAATTCGTCCACTGCTTCCTTGATCTGCCTCCTTTCCTTGGTCTTCCTCTCCTCTTCGCTCTCCCTCTCTTCCTTGGTCACCCTCTCCCCCTTTGGTCACCCTCCCTCTCTTCGGCCTTCCTCCCTTCCTTAGTCACCCTCCCTCTCTTCGCTCTCCCTCTCTTCCTTGGTCACTCTCCCTCTCTTCTGCGCTCTCCCTCTCTTCCTTGGTCACTCTCCCTCTCTTCTGCGCTCTCCCTCTCTTCCTTGGTCACCCTCCCTCTCTTTGGTCTCTCTCCCTTCTTCGGTCTTCCTCCCTTCCTTTGTCTTTCTCCCTTCTTCTGACTCCCTCCCTTCCGTAATCTTCCTACCTTCCTCGGTCCACCTCTTCCTCAATCACATTCCTTTCCTCTGTCTCCCACTCTTTCGATCTCTCTTCCTTTCATCATAAACATCCCTTAATGAGCTAACTTTCTAACATGCTAACTAACTTACTAAATTACCGAGCCAAACTTTCCTAATCTAACCTAACATAAACTGGCCTGGCCGTTTAATTAAGTCCCTGATACAAAGAGATTTCAACTTTTAATGGTTACTGGAATGGCCCCGTTAGGATTCCTTGTTAAATATAGCATTTTCTTTTATCCTTTAGTTTTTGTGTTCTAAGCGGTGGACTTCTAATTCGTGTGGTCAGACTTTTTATTTTAGTTAGACAATCCTTTTATTTTAATGGTTATTGGAATGGTCTCGCGTGTGTTCCTAGTTAAATGTACGTACTTTTTTTTTTTATCATGTATAGTTTATGTGTTCTAAATGTTGGACTTCTAATTCGTGGGGTGGTCGTCAAACTTTACCTTTCTTTTAGTCAATCTTTCACTTTTAATGCTTACTCGAATGGGCTCGCGTGTGTTTCCTGTTAAATCTACTCACTTTTATCACTTAGTTTATGTGTTCTAAACGTTGGACTTCTAATTCGTGTGGTGGTGGTCAATCTTTTTCTCTCATCTTTAGACAATCCTTCACTTTTAATGCTTATTTGAATGGTCCTTCGTGGGTTCCCTTGTTAAAATGTACTTTCTTTTATTATTTAGTTTGTGTTCTAAATGTTGGACTTTTAATTCGTGTGGTGGTGGTCAATCTTTTTCTCTCATCTTTAGACAATCCTTCACTTTTAATGCTTATTTGAATGGTCCTTCGTGGGTTCCCTTGTTAAAATGTACTTTCTTTTATTATTTTGTTTATGTGTTCTAAATGTTGGACTTTTAATTCATGTGGTGGTGGTCAACCTTTTTCTCTCTTCTTCAGACAATCCTTCACTTTCACGGGTTATCGGAATGACCTCGCGTGGGGTTCCTTGCTAAATGTAAATACGGTCGAAGTAGGTAATGAGGTTGCAGAGTTTATCAGTGGAAGGAATGAAAGAAAGAAAGAACGACACTAACACTTTCTTTTAGCATTTGGTTTATGTGTTTTTTACGTTGAACTTATCCTCTAATTGTTTGGTGGTGGTCAGACTTTTTCTCCTCTTTTGACAATCTTTTAAGACAATCATTCACTATTAACGGTTATTCAAATGGTCTCCCGTGGATTTCCAGTTAAATATACTTTTTTATCGTTATCGTTTATGTGTTCTAAGCGTTGGACTTCTCATCTAATCGCGTGCTGGTGGTCAGACATTTTCTCTTTTTCAGACAATCTTTTTATGCTAATGTTCCCCGCGGAGATAATTGTCGCCGCGTCTGTGTTTGAACACGACCACCGCGCAGACTCATTAGGGGCAGGTAGAGGCGGCGAAGGGAAGGGGCGCGGGAGGAGGAACACGAGGAAGAGAAACTAGAAGGGGCATTTTATTAGCCCTTCGTCTGTCACCCTCTCCGCCTCACACTCGCAACCCGCAACCCGTCAACCCACAACCCACGACTCACAACTGAAATGACGCCACAGGATGCAAGAAATAACGCACAAACTTTCGACTTACTAGCATAATGTTCAAGGGTACCGCCAATACGAACGAAAGAGAAGCGGTGGCTGAGGAGGAGGAGGAGGAGCAGGTTCGCGTTCCGCCCGCCACTACAAACAAGCTGGCAAATTTTCAGTCATCGCCGAGTGGCCTAAGACTACCCACATGCTGTCCTGAAGACCACATATCAACAAGGGTTCTAGATTCTCTCTAAAAAGGGATCAAAGGTGAGATCCGGGGGGCAGCGTAAACAAAGTAAGATGGCGCCACTATAAACACTTGCCTGCGCTACAACGGGCCGGGACCAACCACCAGGCCCTACCAAGAAAGACTCTGGGGCCTTAAGCTTAAACATAAAAAAATATACATTACGCTATAGCTGCGCGTGGCCTCGGTGCTCATTAACGTATCATTAGCCCTTGAATCGGTGGTGGTCCCTTCATTAGTAAGCTACGTGTCTTTTTAGTCTTGTGATGAGGGGCCGCAGCTAGAGACACATGTACTGCCTGCCTACCGACCGTCTGCCTGTCACGCCCTCTGCCCCTCCCTCGCCGTGTGTAACCATCCGTCGTGCGTGTTACAGAGCGTTTAAGAAGTTATCGTGTATGTTAAATGGGAAGGAGGTACGAAGGGTGGGAAGGAGATAGAAAGGAATGAAGGTGGGGAGAGAGGGATATTGGAAGGAAGAAAGGAGGTAAGAGGAAAGAAATGAGACAGGGAGGGAGGGAGATAGGAATAAATGGAGGAAGAGAGAGATAGCAAGAAAGGAAGAAAGGAAGGTGGGAAGGAGATAGGAAGGAAGGAAGGAAGGAAGAAAGGAGGGACGAAAGGAAGAGAGAGATAGAAAGGAATGAATGAATGAAGGAAGGAAGGAATAAATAAAAGTATAGGAAAACATAAAAAAGAGAAAGACAAGCATGGATAGAAGATATTGAAAGCAAGAAAAACGAACCACAAAAAGAATGGAAGCAGGGACGAAAGGAAGGAAGGAAAGCAGGAACGAGATACAATAACTAGGAAACGAGGTAAGAAAAAAGAAGGGAAGGAAGGAAGGTAAGAGGCAGGAAGGGGAGGCAGGAAGGTAGGAAAGGGAAGGACGAAAGGAAGGAAAGCAAAGAACGAGACAATAAATAGGAAACGAGGTAAAAAAAAAAACAGAAAGGAAGGAACGTAAAGTAAGGAGGCAGGAAGGAAGGAAGGAGGGAGAGAGAGAGAGAGGGAGGGGCGCACCGCTGATCGCATGGTATAGATGGAAAACCTGTATTAAAAAAGAAAGTTGTTTGGAGGTGAGCTGCGCGCGAGCACTTTCCCGCCTCCTCACCTTTCTCCCGCGGCCCCCAAGTTTTTCCGCGCGACCCTAAAAATAGCCTTCGAATGCATGGAGAGGAGGAGGAGGAGGACGAGAAGGAGAAGGAGGAGGGGGTGAGGAGAAGGAGGAGATTGGTAATGAAAGTGAAAAAAATAGGGACGAGGAAGTAGGAAGAAATAAGGAGGAGGAGAGAGAGAGAGAGAGAGAGAGAGAGAGAGAGAGAGAGAGAGAGAGAGAGAAAAAAAATCTTTACAACTCACCGAGCCGCTTCAATTCACTGGTTTCCTTTTTCTTTTTTAAATTTTTTACTCCGTTCTTTTCCTTTTCCTTTTTTATTTTATTATTTTTTGTCTTCTTTCCCTTTTCTTTATATTTCTTACGGACAATAACAACAACAACAACAACAACAACAACAACAACAACAACAGCAACCTAACCATTTCTCTATTTCATTTATTTTATCTATTTCATTTACTATTCATATTTTATTATTTCCATTTTTCTATTTTTTTTCATCCTTTCATTCACCGTATAATCCTTCCTTCAGCGTCTTTCATCCCTTCTTCCATTCCTACACTCACCTATCCATTCATTAATCCTTCCTTCCTTCCTTCTTTCCTTCCTTCCTTCTAGCGCTATTTCAGTACTGTCTTCCTCAATATAACCTTCAATCAGTGTCTTAAATCATTTCACCCATCCATCAACACCCACCAACATCCGCCTTTCCATTCTTCCTTTCTATTTCATTCATTCTTCCTTCCTTCCTATTTCCTTTCCATTCACTATTCTCTCTTCCTCAATATAACCTTCCTTCATCCTCTCACACATTCATTAAAACCCATACAGCCATCCTTCCTATGAACCGACCAGACAACTAACAGCTAACCAAATCCTTCCACCACTATCATCTTGCTTGCCTGCCTCGCCTTGCCCGACCGACCGACCGACCGCCCTCCGCCAGCCAGCCAGAGAGCCAGCCAGCCAGCCAGCCAGCCACTCACTTCCTATACTTTCACTCCGCTGCCCTTTCTTGGCCGGCCCAGTTGGTTACCGTTTCTTGTTTGCCTTCGAGCGTGCGGGCGTCGAAAGGCCGGCCGCTGATCAGAAGTCGCAAATAACTCTCTCGTCGTCTCATGCGTAATAGTCGTCGGAACATGAAATCGAGTACATGAATCCTTTTTTTTTAACTCGTACATCCTCACACACTCTTCTAGGAGACGTCGATGTGTGATAAGTCAGTGCTTTGGGATCGTCAGGGAGTGTATTCTTGGTCTCATTTGATAGTTGGTGGTCGTTCGCTCGCTGGCTTTCACTTTTTTTTCCTTCTTCTTCGCCTCCCGCTGCATTACCGTTGCGTCTAGTTTACATAATGGAGACGGGAGGAGGCGGGGCGGGCGTGAAGGCGTGACTGGGCAGGGCACTTTGATGGGGCGGGGAGCGAGGGAAGCGAGAAGGGCGGGAAGGGGTCACGGGGGGGGCGGTATGCGTATTGAGAGGAAGGGAAGGAAGGAAGGGAGGGGCTGGCGAAGAGGGGAAAAGAGGGAGTGAGAGAGATAAGAGGTGTAGGGGAGGAAAGACGAAAGGGAAGGGAAGGAAAGGAAGGGAGGGGCTTGCGAAGAGGGGAAAAGAGGAAGTGAGAGAGATGATAAGAGGTGTAGGGGAGGAAAGATGAAAAGGAAGGGAAGGGCTGTGAAGAGAGAAAGAGGGAGTGGGAGAGGCAATAATAGGGAAAGGAGGATGAAAGGGAAGGGAAGGAAGGGGAAGGGAGGAACTGGGGAAGAGGGAAAAGAGTAAGTGGGAGAGGGAAAAAAGAGGCGTAAGGAAGGGAGGAAGAGGGACAGGAAGGGCAGGGGTGAGAGATAGCTTCTGAGGGAGGTGGAGAGGGAAGATAAGGAAGGGGAAGGGAAGGGAGGGAGAGAAAGGCAATAAGAAGTAAAGGGAAGGGAGGAGAAGGCACATAAGGGCAAAGGTAAGAGATAGCTACTGACGGAGGTGGACACTGAAGGGCACGCCGCGGGGGTAAGGAAAGGGAAGGAAAAGAAGATAAGTGGAAGAAAGTGGATACGAGAGGTCTGGTTGTGGCGAGGCAGGAGCAAGAGGCCATGAAGAGAGATCCTGAGGGGGGCGAGGACGGACAGGAGGGAGAAGGATAGAGGAGGAGGAGGAAGGAGGGAAGGAGGGACGAGAAGAAAGGAGGAAAGAGCGACGCCGTGACGAGACTGAGTGAGCCGTGACTGAAGGGACGGCGAGGGGACGGATGGGGACGGCTGGGGACGGGAGGGGACTGCTGGGGACGGGTGGGGACTGCTGGGGACGGGAGGGGACTGCTGGGGACGGGAGGGTACTGCTGGGGACGGCTGGGGACGGCGGGGGACGGGGAGTGAGTGACCAGCAGGAAGACTGTCTGAGAACTGACTTTCCGCATCATTCTCAGACCCCGGTGTGTGTGTGTGTGTGTGTGTGTGTGTGTGTGTGTGTGTGTGTGTGTGTCCGGTATCAAGATATCTTTAAAAAAAAACACGGAATGGCATAAATTATAACCATCAAATACACACGCGGTGGGTGAATATCTGAAGATGACTCACTTTTTGGGGAAGCTCAGATAAAAATAAAAATAAATAACAATTATGACGACTTAGTGATAACAACCGCAAAAAATAATGACTGAATGACTGGATGACGGAATAGCCACAAGATAAACTCGTCTGTGTCTTGAAGGGACTGATTTCTTGAACGCTTAGGATGTTTATAACCACGCGAACTTTTTTTTTTTTTACATCGAGTTCAGAACTGTAACACATCTTCGCTGCATGCAACATCTTATACTTCCTTGTTGACGAGGCTGTGTAACATGTGTGTGGAGGAAAGAAGGAAGGAAGGGAGGAAGAAAGGATGGAATGAAGGAAGGAAGGACGGAAGGAAAGGAAGGAAGAAAGAAAGGAAGGAAGGAAGGAAGGGAGGAAGGAAGGAAGGAAGGAAGGAAGAATGAAAGGAAGGAAAAAAGAAAGGAAGGAAGGAGGAAAGAAAGGAAGGAAGAAGGAAAGAAAGGAAGAATGGAAGGAAGAAAGAAAGGAAGGAGGAAAGAAAGGAAGGAAGGAAGGAGGAAAGAAAGGAAGGAAGGAAGGAGGAAAGAAAGGAAGGAAGGAAGGAGGAAAGAAAGGAAGGAAGGGGAAAAGAAAGAAAGGAAGGAAGGAAGGGGAGAAAGAAAGAAATAATAAACGAAAGAAAGAACGAAGGAAAGAAGAACTGAAAGACTGAAAAAGAGAAAGTAAGAAAGAAATCAAGAAATCAAGAAAGCAAGGAAGGAAAGAAGAAAACGAAGCATGTCGGATAAAAGTATTGGCGCTAATGTTTGCTGACCCGACTGAGCGCACCCCGAACACTGCCCCACCCAAAGCAGTGCCGAGCTTGTGTGCCCCGCCCTACGCTGGCCGGTTATGCAGGACGAGAAGATTGGTGACTGACCCTCCTCTACCCTCCTCTACCCACCAAGCCTCGTCCTCGCCTGAAACTGGGACGATGTGAACTCTTGTGTCACTGAGGGAAAACCTGAAAGCCTGGGCACATACGGTCATACCTTAACCATTTCGGCGCGCAAGTTCACATATTACCAAAGGCTTTCGTAGGAGTTTGGGGCATTTCCGGGGATAGTTTTATGGTGGTAGTTTGATGATTCTTAAGAGCCGTGTACCTGTAGAAACGGTCATTAGAAAGCGATTGAACTCCTTGTCGGCCTTTGGGAATAGTTGGTGTGAGGGGTGAAGCGTCTGACATTACTGAAAGCCACGTCCTCCTCGCTGCCCTTAGTCCCTCCTCACCTGAAACTGGGACGATGTGAACTTTGTGTCGCCGAGTGAAAACCTGAGGACCCGGGCGCATAATGTCACTTCTCTGTCGTCAGGCGAAAAGTGAAAAATGTTGAGTAAGTGTATGGATGGAAGACTCGTGTAAATCGGGTCCTGTTAATGGAAGTCACCTACACTCTTATAAAATGGTGTTATTAATGGATATAAAAGACATATATTAAGGTTATTGATGGGAAATGAAGCGAAAAGAATGAGTGGATGAGGGAACGAGTGAAAAGTGGTGTTACGAAATTTACATACATACATACATACATACATACATACATACATTCATACACACACACACACACACACACACACACACACACACACACACACACAGATTAGATAAATTCATGGATAGTGAGGGTAGGTTAGGTTAGGTTTACAGGAGCTGCCTTGCATAAGCCTAAAGGCCTCTTGCGGTCTCCTTACGTTCCAATGTTTTATGTTCTCATTCTCTCTCTCTCTCTCTCTCTCTCTCTCTCTCTCTCTCTCTCTCTCTCTCTCTCTCTCTCTCTCTCACCCCCCCCCCCCCTTTCCTCCAGTCAGTGAAAGTTGCCCCTCCCTTGCTCCCTCTCTCCTCCACTTCCCTCCATCATATCCACCACTCCCTCCTCCTAATCCACCTAGACCAGCTGATCGTTATTTTCATTGTTATTATTTTTACTATTATTATTGTCATTATTATTCTGCCTCTTCAAAACGTTTCCCATCGCTTCCGTCTTGGGCCTCTTCCGTTTCCAGTCGCGATGTCTGCAAACGTTTCATATGGTGCTTCTGAATATTGTCACACACTCTCTCTCTCTCTCGTTTTTTTTGTAATCAGTTGTTGCCCCAGTCTGTCTGTATCACTCATTTTGTCCATCTGTTGTCCTGTATCTCCTACGTGAATGTGCCTTGGTCATTTTCCCGCCTTTTCTTAATACTAATTGCGTTTATCATATCACCTACTTTTGTCTCCCTTGTCTCTTACCTCTCTCGGGTCTTTTTGTCATCAGATGTTACGCCAGTCTGTCTGTTTCACGCATTCCGTCCATCTGTTGTCCTGTCTCCTACGTATATGTTGCCATTTCTTAATAGCAGGCATAGTGGAATCAGAGGGGGGATGGGTAGGAGGAATATGCCCAGAATCGTCCAGAGTTGAGTTCTTACATAAAATCTGAGCGAAGAGTTCATCCTTATAGACAGATGTGATGGCGGTGCTGCTCTCAGGATTAATATTAATTGCATATATCATGTTTTCTAATTCTGTCTGTTCTCTTATCCCTTTATAGTTTTGATTTTATCTGTTCCATGATAGTGATTCCTGCATTGTTCCCTTCATTCCTCTTCTGCTAGCACCCTCCTCCTGTACCTTTTCCTTTCTTTTTTTTTTCTTCTCATATATTTGACTTATTCCTTCACTTAAACTTATTCCTCCCTTCCATCTTCCTTTTTTCTTTTCTTCTTCGTCTTCTTCATTTCTCATATTCCCTCAGTTAAACTTTTCGCTTCCATTCTCTTTTCCTTTCTTTCTTTTCCTTCTTCATTTTCAGCCCTTCCTGTAGACTCTTCCTGTTTAGTTATTCTCTCGTCTGCTATAGTTAATCATCCACTATAGTACCCGTTGAAAGAAAGGACAATGCCATATGTAAAGTAAGGATGATTCAGGTATTTATTTTCGTTTTTTTTTGTTCCCTTATTCTTCAGTATTCGTTTTCATTCTCACTTTTCTTTGCTTTCTTTTTCTTTTTATTACTTTCCCTTCTTCCTCCATTTAAACTTTTCGCTTCCTTTCACTTGTATTTCCTTTTTTTTTTCCTTTTTCATGTTATTTTCGCTTCCTTTCTATTTTCTTTTCTTTTCCTTCTGACTCTTTTCTTTTACTCTTCCAGTTGAACTTTTCTGTACCGAGTTTCCTCTTAACTATTTTTCTCTTTCTCTTTTTACTTTTTTTTATCACGAGCGCCGGAAGTTTGCGATTCGTTAATTTTCATCACGCTGAATTTTCTTACGCCCTTCAGCTTCATGTTATTTATTATTTGTTTGAGTTCCGCCGCTGCTTCACTTCTTTTTTTGGTCTGGCTCATCAGTAAGAGTTTCATGCTTCTCCGTTGCTACATTCTAGGAGTTTATTGTATTTTCTATTTCTGGTTGATATAATAAATAGCTTCATATTTTGGGGGTTTCTACATTACAAGGGTTTATTTTATTTTCCTCTTTAATATTTATGCTGATAATAATTTCATGTTTTGGGGTTTCTAAATTATAGGAGTTTAGTTCAGTTTATTTTTTGTGGCTAATATTTTTCGTGTATTTTGGGTTTTTGCATTACAGGAGTTTATTTTATTTTATTTTATTTTATTTTTGCTGATAATAATTTCATGTTTTGGGGTTTCTAAATTATAGGAGTTTAGACCAGTTTAGTTTATGTGAATGATAATAAATAGTCTCATGTTATGTTTTTTTTGTTTTTTTTTACATCATAGGAGGTTTAGTTTCTGAAGGTTAATTATTGTGATCTTGTTATTTTTGTTATTTCTTTCTGCTGCGTTCAAAATCTTATATAGAGAAGTCTTCGCTTATTTCTTTCATTAGCTATTATTATTGTTGTTTTTGGTTGTTGTTGTTGTTGTTGTTGTTGTTGTTGTTGTTGTTGTTGTTGTTGTTGTTGTTGTTGTTGTTGTTGTTGTTGTTGTTGTTGTTGTTGTTGTTGTTGTTGTTGTTGTTAAGAAGGCGAAAGAATTTAAAGAAAAGAAAAGAAAAAAAGTTTCCACCACAACAGTATTTCTGCCACCAACAACAGCCACACCAGCACCACCACCAACAACAACAACCATCACCACAACCACCACCACCGCTATTTCTACCACCACCACACAGCCACACCACCAACACTAACGGCAACAACAACCATCACCACAACCACCACCACCACTCTTTCTACCACCACCAACAGCCACACCTCCACCACTAACAACAACAACAACCGTAACCACAACCACCATCACCTCCACCACCACCATCTCGCCCTCCACATCCGCCTTCTTGAGCTAATTTCTCCGCGTTTTCACTGGCCGACTACAGCGCTGAATCAGGTTTTTGTCGTGGTGGTGGTGGCGGTGGTGGTGGTGGTGGTGGAGGAGGTGGTATTGGGGCAGTGGTGTTGAAGATGGTGGTTGGTTGGTGGTTATATTCCGTGTGCGTGTGTGTGTGTGTGTGTGTGTGTGTGTGTGTGTGTGTGTGTGTGTGTGTGTGTGAGTGAGTGATTGAGTGAGTGAGTGAGAGAGAGACTAGCAAAGAAAGCCAAGTAAGAATGAGGAAAGACAGGATAAAAAAAAAAAACTAAAAAAAGAAAAAGAAGTAAGTAACATTTTTAATTCTATTCCATTAAAAAAAGTAGTAAATAAATAAGAAACTAAATACATAAACAAAACTAATAAATACAAACAAATACTAAAGACTAAATAGCAAAAAAAAAAAAAAAAGACGATTGAATTTATGAACAAACAAGAAAATAATGTATAGAAACTTTTTTCTTGAGTCACGTTCTCTTAAAAATGCAGTTTCAGGCAATACTTTTCTTTTTTCTTTCTTTTTAGCTTTTTTATACTTTTTTTAAGGATTGGAGGGGCTGAGGAATCCTGTCTAGCCCCCTTCCTCCTTCCCTTCTTCCTCTCTTCCCCTTTTTCCCTCCTTCTCTCCTTCCTCTCTTCCCTTTCTTCCTTCATTGTCACTCCTTTTCTTCTTCCCTTCTCTTTTTCTTCATCCTATTCCACTTTCTTTTTTCCTCCTTCCGTGTTTTTCTCTCCCTCATCACTTTCTTCCTTCTTCTCTTCTTCCTTTCTTCCCTTTCTTCCTCCCTCTTCACTCTCTTTTTCCCTCCTCTTTTTCTTCCTCCCATTTCACTTTCTTTTTTCCTCCTTCCGTGTTTTTCTCTCCCTCATCACTCTCTTCCTTCTTCTCTTCTTCCTTTCTTACCTCTCTTCCTCCCTCTTCACTCTCTTTTTCCCTCTTTTTCTTCCTCCCATTTCACTTTCTTTTTTCCTCCTTCCGTTTTTTTTCTCCCTCTTCACTTTCTTCCTTCTTCTCTTCTTCCCTTTTTTCTCCTTCACTCTTCCTTCTTCCCTCCTTTCATTTTTCCCTTCCTCTCTACACCCTTCCTTCTTCCATCCTCTCCTGCCTTCTGTCTTCCTCCCTCTCCTCTCCTCTCCTTCGATCCTTCCCTTCTTCCTCCCTCTCCACTCCCTCCTTCTTTCCTCCTCTCTCTCTCTCTCCCTCTTCACTTCCTACCTCCTTCCCTCCCTCCTTTCCACTCTTATTCCTTCCTCTCCTTCTCTTTCTCTCCATTCCCTTTTCTCTCCTTCCCTTCCCCACTTCTTTTTTTCTTTTCTTTCCTACTTCTTTTTCCTTCCTTTTCCGGCCGTGCCCTTGTGTGCTCTTCCTCTCTTCCTTTCTTTCCCTTTTCCTTCCATCTTTCTTTCTCTCTCTGATTCTCCATTTCCCCTTCCATTCATTCCTCTCTCTCCCTTTCTTCCCTTTCCATTTCCTCCTCTCTCCTTCCCCATTCTCTCTACGCTGTCTGTTTCTCTTTCTTTTTTATCTTTCTTTAATCCATTCATTCATTTTTTCTTTCTTTTTTCTGTTACTTTCTATTTGATTTTCCTTATTTTTTTCTACTGATTCATGTATTTCCTTCTCTACATTCTTTCTTTATTTTTATTACATTTATTTTTTCTTGCTTATTCTTTGTTTTCTTCTTCTTTCCGGTTGTATAATTTTTGGAAGGGGAGGAGAGAGAAGGAGAAAGAGAAAACCAGCGATAGATAGATAGATAGATAGATAGATATACAGTTAGATAGACGGATAACCAAATAGATAGAAATTATAAAAAAATAGAAATGAAGAAACTGACCCAGAAAGACAATAAAAAAGGAAGAAAAAAGGGAGGAGGAGGAGGAGGAGGAGGAGGAGGAGGAGGAAGTGAGAATGAAAAAAAATGTCACTGAAACGAAAGAAAGATAGTGAACGAAAAAAAAGATAAACGAGGGAAAGAAAAAAGAACACAAGTAAAAAAAGATACAGAGAAATAAAGAAAGAGAGGAATAGAATGAGAAAGGAAGAGAGAAACGAAAAAGGGAAGGGCAAGCTATGGGAAGAATTATGAGAAGGGAGGAGGAGGAAGAGGGAGAGAGAGGGAGAGGAAAGGCCTGCACATACCTTCACCACTAACCCATTTCCTCTTCTAACTATACCCTTGATTAAAAAAAAGGGGGTGGGGGGAAACTGAGGTAATATCAACGTGCTATGGGTAACAGGCGTATAGGAACATAGGTATACAGGTAAGGAGAAGGACTAAGGGGAAGGAAGGTAACAGGACATAGGGTATAGTGAGGGTGACATGGGCAAGGAAAAGGATATGGGGGGCAAAAGAAAGAAGGAAAAGGCTGTACATGCGTTGCGTTAGAAATTAAAAAAGGGAATGGGTGATTTATGGAATAGGAATGATTAGGTTTACGAAGGTTAAGGGTTCAGGGTTATGGGTTCTGTCCACGATAAGGGTAAAGGGAAGGGGAGGAGAAAGTGCCGGGAAAGGGTAGAAAGTGGTTGTATGGGAAGGGTGGAGAAAAGGGTAGATGTTGAAAGGGGTGAAGGGGAGAGGGAGGTGTGGTAGGATGTGGGTTATAGATCTGGATGCGGGTTAAAATTGGGGTGTAGTGTTAGTAGTAGTAGAGGTGGTGGTAGTAGAAGCAGTAGTAGTAGTAGTAGTAGTAGTAGAAGGAGAAGGAGAAGGAGAAGAGAAGAACAAGAATACCACCACCACCACCAACAACAACAACAACAAAAACAAGAACAGGAACAAGAAGAACGAGAGCAAGAAGAGGAAGAAGACGACAAACAACAACAACAACAACAACAACAACACCTACTACTACTACTACTACTACTACTAACAACTTCTACTACTACTACTATACTACTACTACTACTACTACTACTACAATAACAACACAATCTCCACTATCGACACGCCCTTTATGTAGCTTTCCTTCTCTCCCTTTCTCATCATCGTCATCCTTTCCGTCAACATTGTCTTGGGTATTCATGTTCTTTCAGTCTTCGTCTTCGGGCAGCGCATCGCATAGGTCGGTTCGGATCCCACTAAGCGCGATCGACGCCTGTGAGTGTGAACGCCAGCATCGGGAGCGTCGCGCCGACCCTCCTTAACCAACAGCAACTTTCTCAAACCTGTATCGCGTGTCTTTCTCTCGGCGACTTGTTTGGCCTCCGCCGTGAGGGACAAACTACCGCCACACCGCACGCCGCCGCCCCTGTAGCCCCGCCGACCAACCTCCGCCCTAGAAACTCAGGCCCGTATTGTCAAATGCTATCGGCACCTCAGTTTGCTTGTTCATCCATCAGTCTATCCATTTATCTATCTACCTATCTATCTATCTATCTATCTATCTATCTATCTATCTATGGCTGGTTTTCTTTTTCCACTCTCTACTCTCCTTCCAAAAATCATGCAACCGGAAAAAAAGAAAACAAAAAAATAAGCTAGAAAAGAAGAGCAAAAAAATAAAGACTCTCGAAGAAGTTGTCGGGGTTTTCATGGACTGTTTTGCGATGCTAGTGATAGTTTTACCCGACCTCTACACCTTGCACGGGAAAATCACCCATGAAAACCCGGTCACTCTTCTCTTGTAGCCTTGAGAAATAGTAATGGGAGCCCGATATGTTAAAGTATAAGGACCTCAGGGTCGTATTTTAAAACATTTCGTCGCCCAAGTTCACATATTTGACATGGCTTTCGTAGGAGCTGTAGGCCTTTCCAGGGGTAGTTTTATGACCGTGGTGGTAGTTTGACCCTTCTTCTGTGCCATGAACCTTAAAAAACACTCATGAAAACCCGATTGATCCCCTCTTTGACCTTTAGAAATAGTTGATGTGAGAAGCGATGGTGTCTTAAAATACAGCTCTCAGTCTCGAAAGCGTGCCACTACTGTCCCTCAGATCAGGTGTGGTCCCGGGATATGCCTTTGCAACGGCTCCCGGACTTTCTGTTCATTCAATGTCAATGTTCTCGTGCTTCAACTCTAATTTTCTTCCTCAGTTTTCACTTGACATTTTTTTTTTCACTGATTTTACACTTGTGTTTTATTAGTCTTCTGAAGTCTTTGTCTTTATCAGATCAGCACCCTCGCCCAACGTCGCCAAATTATCGTACTCAGAACATTGCATTCATCAGTTTCAGATCTAAAACTTTCGTACCCACACCAGTAACGGCATTCAATTAAAGTTATTGTTAGGATCGTTAGTAATCTATGTTATTTTGCGAAAGTTACGGGTCAGAAACAGAAAAATACAATGTGGTAAGTATGATAATCTGGTAACATTGCCCCACCCAGCAGCCTCCTCACTTCCTTAGCGTCCTAGTCTTGCCCCACATCCATCCCCGTCTCTATACCACCCCATTCAGCCCCGTTATTGCCCCGTTGCCCGTACCCTCCACCCCTTCACCGCCCCAAAACCATACCACTGTTCAGCACCCTCGCCCCGCTGCCCCGTCACTTCCTTATCCTCCTAGTCCTGCCCTACATCCATCCCCGTCACTATATACCGCCCCATACAGCCCCATTATAGCCCCATCGCCATGTCACCTCTGCCCCGTCACCGCCCCAAAAGCGTATCACTGTTCAGCACCCTCGCCCCGCTGCCTCATCACTTCCTTAGCTTCCTAGTCCTGCTCCACACCCATCCCCGTCACTATAACACCCCATACAGCCCCGTTATTGCCCCGTTGCCCTGTACTCTCCACCCTGTCACAGTCCCGCCCCGCCCTCGCCTCACGCTCTTTCTCAATGACTTTCCTTACCGCCCCGCCTTGAAGCCATCGCCCCGGGGAAGGTGTATGGCGTGCGGGACATGGCGAGCGTGGCGTGGCAGGGCATGGTGAGGTGAGGCGTGGCGTGTCGGAAAAGGAATGGTTTGGGGCCCGAGGCTGAGGCGGCGGCGGGAGGCGAGTCATGCACGGCGTCACGCGAGCCTCGAGCGCGCGGTCACGGACGGTGGTGCGGCGATGGGCTCGGCGCGGCACTTCTGGAAACAAAAACCAGTCCGGGGTAATAGAGCACCGCCCCTGCTCACGGCACATAAGAACATAAGAACATAAGAACATAGGAAAACTGCAAGAGGCTGAGTGGTACCTACACACACCCCTTCCCTATGCAACGCCTCCTCCTCCTCCTTTTCCTTCTTAATAAGCCTTCTTCCCTAAATCGCCTCCTTCGCCTTCTTCTTTTTCGTTACAGTTCTCCTTCTTTACACCGCCCTAGTCCTCTTCTTCCTCCTCCTCTTCCTCTTCTTCCTCCTCCTCTTCCTCCTCCTCCTCCTCCTCCTCCTCCTTTTCCTCCTCCTCCGCTTCCTCCTTCATTACAACTTTCCATCCCTATACAGTCCTTTCTTCTTCCTCCTCCTCCTTTTCCTCTTCTTCCTCCTCCTCCTTCTCCTCCTCCTCCTCCGCTTCCTCCATTACAACTCTCCATCCCTATACAATCCTTTCTTCCTCCTCCTCCTCTTCTTCTTCCTCTTCCTCCTCCTCCTCCTCCTCCTCCTCCTCCTTCTCCTCCTCCTTCGTTATAAATCTCCTTCCCTACACCATCTCCTCCTCCATTACCTCCACATCCGTCGCTTTATTTTCCCTCCATCCATCCATCTCCTTTCTCCCTCATGTCTTTTTTTTTCCTTGCGTCTCATCCGTCACGTCACTTTTTTCCTCCTCCATCTCCTTCTCCTCCATTTCCGCTCGCTTTTCCTCCCCCGCCTCCTCCTCTGTCTCCGTCACTTTATTTTCCCTCCATTTCCTTCCCTTCCCTCACGTCCTTTTTTTTCTCTCCCTTTCTCATAAGTCACAGCATTCCTTTAGTCCCTCCTTCGCTGGCATCTGTTTTCTTTCTCCTTATTCTCTCACCTCCTTATTACCTCCATGATCTCACCTGTTGGCTCACTTTCCCTGCTTCTTTCTTTCCTTCCTCCCCTTTTCAGCCTCTCAGTCACATCCCCCCTTCAGGCTTCTCTTCAATCTATTTCACCTCCATTTTCATATCATTTCTTATTTCCTCGATTTTGTCCAGTTGATTTGGATATAGGAAAAGCCTCAACGTAATATATAGTAACTTTTTTTTTATGATGGAACACCGCCCCAAACTGCATCGTGCCAACTTTCTTATTGTTAAAGTGCAGATTTCGAAAGGCGCATCGTTCAGAAATATCACGTGACGCGGAAAAAGAAAGACACACACACGATGACTGGTTTTGTTATGATAAGCGGCTGCAGTGTTGGTAACCGCGCGGTATTTCCTCCGTTTCCTCTGTAGCAGGTAATTCGGCTTTTTTTTTATGTGGCAATGCAACTACTGAGCGGTTTGGTGATGAGGAAAACAGCACAGAATTTGAAACCGAGTAGAAAAAGAGCGCTTAGAAAAAAGAGCAACGTCAGATAAAGAAAGTGTTTGCAAAATATTTTCTTAGGATTTGATTTCGAGGTAGCCAACTTTTTCTTTCCTTTTTTTTCTTCTTTTCTTTATCATTAGTTGCGTTTGTATTATTATCGTTTTTGTCACGTTGTTGTTATTTTGTTTTGCTGTTGAATTGTCTTGTTTTGGTTTTAATTTTGTTTTTATTAGTGTTTGTTTATTTTGCTTTTTTTTGCTTGTTTTGATTTTGGTATTGTTTTTTATTTTGTTTTGATTTTTGTTTTTGTTTGCTTTTTACTTTGTTTTGATTTTTGTTTTTGTTTGCTTGTTATTTTGTTTTGATTTTTGTTTTTATTTGCTTGATATTTTGTTTTGATTTTTGTTTTTCTTTGCTTTTTATTTTGTTTTGATTTTTGTTTTTCTTTGCTTTTTATTCTTTGGTTTTTGTTTTGCTATTTTATTCTTTATTTTATTTATTGTTTTGTTTTTGTTTTTGCTTTGTTTTTTATTTTGGTTTCAGTTAGTTTTTATTTTGTTATGGTTTTGGTTTTGTTTTGGTTTGTTTTAATTTTGTTCTTATTAGTTTTTGTTTTGCTTGTTGTTGCTGGTTATCCCTTGTTGTAGCATTTTCCCTGCATATCCGTTTTTTTCCTTGTCGATAGCGAGTTTCATCATGCATTTTAATTAGTCAGTTTTATTTACGATTATCTTAGAACACGCAGATACTTTTACTGCGTAGATGTGCATTTGAGACCTTCTTTTTATGATGTATGTGTGTGTGTGGGGGGGGGGCGGGGGCAGGATTACTGGTTTACTGCGTCTGTCATTATTTACAGCATCTATCATTATTTACCGCATCCATTATTATTATTTTCTGCATCTATTATCATCTACAGCGTTTATTATTATTTTTTGAGGGGGAGAGGGCAGGGTTAATGGCTTACTGCATCGATTATTATTTTTTCTGTTTTCTTAATCCCTCCGTATACATGTAGTTTAGGGAGGCTGAGGCAAGGCAAGGCACGCATTACAATTTCAGGAAAGGCTAATGAAGGAATGAAACTACTGAAAGAGGATGGATAGTATGAAAGAGAAAGAAAAAACACCGGACGACAAGATACACACGAAAAAAAAAGTAAAAGAGAAAATAATAAGGCGCGATAATAATGATAATAATAATAATAATAATAATAATAATAATAATAATAATGATAATAATGATAACAATAACCATGCGAAGAAAAGGAATAACCGAATGGATCTGTACACTCACAAACATCATCATCATCATCATCATCATCATCAAAACAAAACACAACAAGAGACACCTAAATACCTCCCTTAATACCTCCATGCCTATATACGAACCTAAATAATATACGAACAAGACCTCAAAAAACAACCAATCAAACAATCAAACAAACAAACTCACAAACATCAGGCGTATAAGAGGAGTTCTCATTACACCTGTACATACCTCAACCTCCACTAACTCATCTCCACCGGTAACTCATCTCCACTAAACCAACTCAAAAAGGAACAGAATGGGATGAGAGAGGGAGAAGAGGGAGGAGGAGGGATGAGGGGGGAGCAGTAGCAGGAGGAGGCGGCGGCGAAGGAGGCGGTGGCGGCGGCGCTGGGTATCTGCCGGCGGCCACACCTGACATTTCGCTTCACATTCTTCCGCTCCGGCGTTTTCACTTGTCCAGGTCCCGCCCCTCCCTCCCTGCTTTCCCTTTCTGCCCCTTGCTTGCCGTACCACCTTCGCCGGGCTAATGGTACGGTCCGGGGCCCTTTATCAACCCCCGGGATCTGGTGGAGGAGAATACAGCCGTCTCTCTTTTCCGGGCGGCGAGGAAGGAGTGGTTGGTCCGCCGCCGGGTTATTGATGCCGCGCGCCGTCCACTATTTCAGGTCCTCGCGCGGGGTCGCCGGAGGGGGATACCGGTACACACGAAGCCCTTACCGCACCCCGCCCTGCTTCACTGTCGCTTTCCTTTTCGCATCAGTGGCTGGGTGATGTGTGTATGTGCCCGTGTATGCGAGTATATATATATTGTCTTGGTATATACGTATTTCTCAGTGTTGAATTTTTCTATATATGAAGCGTCGAGACACGAGTGAAATTGAGTTCGATCATTTGGTTTTGTATGATCCGATATTCTCTTTACCTGAAGTAGTTTTTGTTTTGTTTTATGTGGTGGTATTTTCGTTATCTTTATTATCCCTTCGTTTGATTGTCTCCTTTACCGTAAAAAAGAAAGTATAGGGACATAAGTTGCCTTTGCCGCACCTCGTCCTCTCTGTCCCACTCTCATTTCCCTCTCGTATGGTGCTTTAAAAACGTCTAAATGAGGTGGTAGTAGTAGTAGTAGTAGTAGTAGTAGTATGGTATGTAGAGAAAAGGGAGAGTTGCAGTTATAGGCTCGTAACTTCCAACCCGCTGCCCTGCCCCACCGCTCCCACCTCGCCCCTCCACTTACTAACTTTTTGCCCCGCCTCCATGCCCCTCCGACCCGCCCCGCCCCGCCCCGCCCCGCCCCTCAGTACCATCCCTCACGTTCTAGACTCGTCCC
This sequence comes from Eriocheir sinensis, assembly GCF_024679095.1. Lineage (NCBI taxonomy): Eukaryota > Metazoa > Arthropoda > Malacostraca > Decapoda > Varunidae > Eriocheir > Eriocheir sinensis. The sequence goes on from NC_066536.1 coordinate 13,639,427, forward strand.
TAAGGCAGATAGCAAAAAGAGAAAAAAAAATAAATAAAGGCCATCTATCTGTCTGTTTGTCTGTCTGTCTATGTATGTAGGAGTGTATGTATGAGTGCCTGTGTGTCTATATGTATGCATGTATGTATGTATGTATGTATGTATAGCACTACCCATTGCCTGAAAAAAAGATAACATTATTTTTCTATTGTTTTCAGATTGTTTCATAATGTAGAATTTTCTTCGTCACGCCGCCTCGCTCAAGTAAGTTTTTTTTTTTTTTTGTGTGTGTGTGTGTTTGCGTTTTGTCTGTGTGTGTGTGTGTGTGTGTGTGTGTGTGTGTGTGTGTGTGTGTGTGTGTGTGTGTGTGTGTGTGTGTGTGTGTGTGTGTGTGTGTTTGCGTTTTTTTGTGTGTCGTTTGTGTTGTCACGCTTTGCTTGTAACTTCATTTTTTTTTTGTCAGTCTGTCGGTCGGTCTCGTCTCCGCACGTGCGTATGTCTCGGTGTATTCACGTTCGTCTGTCGGTTTGTTTGGCTGTTTTTTTTTCTTGTGTGTGTGTGTGTGTGTGTGTGTGTGTGTGTGTGTGTGTGTGTGTGTTAGCTTGTATTGGTCTTATGCCTGTATATCAATATCTCTCTCTCACTCACTGTCTGTCTATCTCTCTATATCTATCTATCTGTCTATCTGCCTATCTATCTATCTATCTCAGGAAGTTCAGTTCACCTGTGCTCCTGTTAACACCTGGAAAGTCTACGGATTTTAACTTCCATTACCATTATCTTTTTTTCTCATTATTACACACACACACACACACACACACGCAGAGTATAGTTTAGGATATCATTAGATTTGCCGTGGACTTCTTTTTTTCTGCAGAGGACGCTGATTGTAGGGATAACTTCAGGATAACTTCATTTCACATCAAACACAAGCCACGGAAGGCACTGAAAGCCATAGAGTGTCCGAGCAAGTAAGGAGATCCACAACAACCATAGATAATTTTTTTACGGTAATGGAAACAGCTCAAGGGCAATCAACAAAGAGAAAACATAATAAAACCCGCTAATCCCTGTTCCCGTAGAAGTAAACAGAAGGAGTAGCAGTCAGAAGGGAGGTCAATTTCGGACGGAGAGGCGCCTTGCTACTCTCCGCTCGAAAGTTACGTGTGTACCAAGCGCTTCCTCGATGGCGAACTAGGTTGACTTTCACTCCGCTCAGTTTTTTTCCTCGCAAACTCCATAAAGAGTCAGGAAACGCAGCCCCAGACATTCCCCGTCACCAAGGGTTCCTCGCGGGGCCCAACTGACCGACCCTACGCCTGCTGGACCCATTCTCAAACGTTTCGACGCCTTAGTGCTGCCTATCTACTTAAAGAGGCTCTCGTAGAAGTTGCAGGGGTTGCCATGGCCGGGTGGTTTCATATCTCTGGTCGTGTTTTTGCAAGATTTCTACATATCGTCACCTTTGTAAACAGACCGCCTAAGTCATTATTTTCTACTTTACAGGAAATCAGAAAAGAACTGTCATTATCTTATTTGACTTAAGATTTAGGCAGAAATGAAAAGGTCAATTCTAGAACACTCAAACCCTGACTGGCGAAGGCAACTAAACAAAAATGGGCGTCACATGATGAAAAATTGATGTAAACAAACCTGAAAATCACTGAAAAATGACTTAGGCGATTATTTTATGAGGGTGACAATATATACATGTATACATACATACATTAGGCCTAGGCAAACCTCTCCCCATACATACATCCACACACAGATCTTGAAGACAAACGTAAAGTAATCAAGCTTCTCACATTTTGCCATGCTAGTGAAGTCCAGCGACCATGAGCAGGGAGGGATAATCAGCCAAAACACTCTTGAGAACCCTATATGGCCTTTAAAATTATCGTATCAAGGGCTCGAAGCGGTTGAGAATGCGAGCAGGGAGAAATAACAGCTAAAACATTCTTGAGAACCCTATATGGCCTTCAAAATTATCGTATCAAGGGCTCGAAGCGGTTGAGAATGCGAGCAGGGAGAAATAACAGCTAAAACACTCTCGAGAACCCTATATGGCCTTCAAAATTATCGCATCAAGAGCCCGAAGCCGTTGAGAATGCGAGCCCTGATCCGTCCTGGGCAGCACCTGAACGCAGAGCCACAGGTCGGCAATGTCAGACGCTTCCAACCCTCGCTCCAACTATTCCCAAAGGCCGAAAAGGAGATCAATCGTGTTCTAATGACTGTTTTTTTAGGTTCATGCATGGTGCAGAAGGGTCAAACTACCAGAGGGATCATGAAACTACCCTTGGAAATGCTTAAAAGTCCCACGAAAGCCTTGTCAAATATGTGTAGGCGACTTGGACGAAGATTTTTTTTTAATGCAGAAAAGGAGACAGTTCAAGGGCGTGAAAAAAAAGAAAACAATAATGAAAAAAAAGCCCGCTACTTACTGCTCCTTAGAAGAATATGCCCAATAGAATAGAATAGTTTGACGCACTTTATCACAGGCGCATTGTTGATACCTAAAGACCCACGCGAAATTCAAATTGACGCTGATATGGTAGTGTTTTATTTTGTGATTTAGGTACTTCTTCGAGAGACTGACGATACCTAGAGCACGCAAAAGCACTTCCATCAGCACCAATTTAAATATCCCGCTGCTCTTTTGGTGTTGGAGGTGGTCAAACTCTACTATTCCACGTCCGTGTTGTAACCTAAAGAGCCACGCGGAATTCATATTGATGCTGATACAATAGTGCTTATTTTATGCTCTTGGTACTTCTTTAAGAGCCTGACGATACATAGAGCCCCCAAAAGTACTTCTATCATCATCAATTTAAATTTCACTCTGCCCTTTTGGTGCTGGAGGTGGTCAAACTCTCCTATTCTACGTCCCTACCTCAACGCATTCCCTCCTGACCTGATAACACACAGGGGCGCTCGGCCTCGAATTATGACGTGTGTAGAGTTTCACTTCCGCATGTAGGCAGCTTGTGGTTTGCGTTTGTTTTCCGCGCGGCGAGGCACCCCACACACAGGCCCCCACCATGCAAGCACGCGCCTCCCCCCCGGCTCTGCATGACCGCCGCGCCAGGTCATTGAGCGCGAGAAGCACCGCTTGGGGCACTGGTGGTTGGCCTTGATTAGCATCGCTCGGTGAAGTGAGGCGCTCGGGGGTTCTTGCGTGCCTTGACCGAAGCTGAGAGAGCCCGTGGGAAGTGTGGAATGGGATGGGGTGAGGTTTATCACTCGTATTATTAAAAGTTTGTGGCTCTTGTTACGAACGTTTTTCAAGGCCAGAGAGGAGCTACGTCGGATTGTCAAAAGTGCTTTCCCCTCCACGGCGCGGAAGCCTTCCAAAGCTACCGCCAAGCTCGGGAAACCACCAATGGAAACTCTGACAACTTCTGCGGAAGCCTTTTAAAGTGGATGGATTAAGGCTTGGAAAGTTTAATAATATGGACCTAAGAGGTTCTGTAACTTATCTTTGCTCATGATCACTGCATTTCACTAGCATGGCAGAATGTGATGAGCTTGATTACTTCTGTGTTTACGCTTGTTTCTAAGATCTGTTTATTTGTGTGTTTGAATAGAGGGGAGGGAGGTTTGCTAAGGGCTCACAGACAATAATAGTGTGTTCGCTATGAGATAGTAAACAAACTGAGCTGCAAACCCTCTCTTACTCCCCTCGCTCTCTCCCCTTTCCTTCCCCCTTACGGTCGCTATTTTAACTTAATGGTCACGCTGGCACTCGGTCGTCACTATACCTTATGGAGGCATATTTATATTGCCTTTAAAACACTGCGAAACAATCTAACGCAACGGATGAGATATATATTAGTTGTACACATAAATAAACAGACTGCCATTGATATATCTTACTCTTCATCGCTGCAACGCTCTGATTCTTCTTCTTCCTGATCAACGCGTGACGAAGTGGAACCGACGATACACAAACACACGCGGAATGTCACCCACGCACGCAGCTAATGTGTTGATAAGTCGCTTTAGTACGCTTGAAAGATGGAATATTATAGTGTTTACAAGTACCCCGTGACCTTGTTTGTTTGTTTTGATTTATGTTTTATTTTTTACAGTAAAGGAAACGGCTCAAGGGCAGGAATATCACCCACGCACGCAGCTAATGTGTTAATAAGTCGCTTTAGTACGCTTGAAAGATGGAATATTATAGTGTTTACAAGTACCCCGTGACCTTGTTTGTTTGTTTTAATTTATGTTTTATTTTCTACAGTAAAGGAAACAGTTCAAGGGCAAAAAAAGAAAATAATAATGAAAAAAACAGCCCGCAAGTCACTCCTCCTAGATGTTTTTTTTTTTTTTTTTTTTTTGTATAGTAAAGGAAACAGCTCAAGGGCAAAAAAGGAAAATAATAATGAAAAAATAAAGCCCGCCAGTCACTGCTCCTATATGTGTTTGTTTTTATTTGTTTTTTATTTGTTTGTCTATTTATTTAGTTAGTATTTGTGTGGCTTTCATTCTTCGGCTTGAGGAAATAACCAAGTTCCTCCCGAAATTGACCTCTCTCCTCCCGAAATTGACCTCTCTTCCTCCCGAAATTGACCTCTCTCCTCCCGAAATTGACCTCTCTTCCTCCCGAAATTGACCTCTCTCCTCCCGAAATTGACCTCTCTTCCTCCCGAAATTGACCTCTCTCCTCCCGAAATTGACCTCTCTTCCTCCCGAAATTGACCTCTCTTCCTCCCGAAATTGACCTCTCTTCCTCCCGAAATTGACCTCTCTCCTCCTGAAATTGACCTCTCTCCTCCCGAAATTGACCTCCCTCCTCCCGAAATTGACCTCTCTTCCTCCCGAAATTGACCTCTCTCCTCCCGAAATTGACCTCTCTTCCTCCCGAAATTGACCTCTCTTCCTCCCGAAATTGACCTCTCTCCTCCCGAAATTGACCTCTCTCCTCCTGAAATTGACCTCTCTTCCTCCCGAAATTGATCTCTCTTTCGGCCACCTCTTTAGATTATTTTTGTGAGCAGCGAGTAGCGGGCTTTTTTTTATTATTGTTTATTTTTTTGTGCCCTTGAGCTGTCTCCTTTGTTGTAAAAAAAAAAAAAATGACAAGGTGCTCTGACGGCCGCCACAGGAAACAGCAGAAGATCGGCCTGCGTTCCATTCACCTTCCCCTGCAGCCACTCCTCTACACCATTCTCCTTCAGCATTCCACTCATTCATATGTGTTTGACCCAACTTTCCCACACTCACCAACAGCAGCGTCCATCCTTCAGCGTTCCTCAGACCCGTTTTTTGATCGTCTGCATTTCCCCGCGAGGCATTGTGGGATTCCTGAGTCCACATTTATAAACCTCTCGGGATCCCATTACGACAATTTTCCCAAAGCCACTGAGAAGATTAACCGGGTCTTATGAGTGGTTTTTTCCCGCTTAAGATGCAGCGGACGTGTAAAACTACCACTAGGATCGCAAAACAGTCAATGGAAATCTAAACAACTTCTACAAGAGCCTTTTCAAAGTGGCGTACTGAGCTGAGACGCCGGTAAGTTTGAGAGGACAGTAATTACCTCTGCACATAATAAACTTTTACGTAGGTGGAGGAGGGTAGGAAAAGATTAAGGAGGATAACAAGCTGAAAAAAAGTATCTCTATATATATATGAATCGATAATTGATACTTTTTGTGTGTGCTAGGGACCAGGACAATAATTAGCGCTACACATAATAGTTCTACGTGGGCGGAGCAGGGAAGGGAAAAAAATAAGAAAGATGAAAATTGAAGGAAAGGTCAAAATGGACAGCGATCAGCATGAATAGACTATCTAGTGTGCAGCTATGTATCGATGAAGACTCGTTGACTTAGTATACCATCTCTCGCGCCCTGGTATACTGGAGAGTGACCCAACCTTGAAGAGCTTCCACAACTACGCCGCAAGGAAGAGAAAGAAACAATCATATCCGTATAGAAGGGTGACTATGGAAAGGGATTGAAATGCCTCTTCGTGTAAGTGAGTGGGCTTGACGGAGAGCGAACCTAGTATAGTTTCTCGCGACCTGGTATACCGGAACGCGACCCAACCTTGAAGAGCTTCCACAACTATACGGCGCGAGAAGGGGAAGGAGCCAAACATATCCGCGTAGAAAGGGTGATCATCGAAAAGGATTGGAATGCCTCTTCGTGTAAGTGAGAGCGAACTTAGTACAGTTTCTCGCAACCTGGTATACCGGAACGCGACCCAACCTTGAAGAGCTTCGACACCTATACGCCGCGAGAAGGGGAAAGAGTCAAACATATCCGCGTAGAAGGGTGATCATCGAAAGGGATAGGAATGCCTTCTCGTGTGGGCGTGACAGTAAAGGAACTCAGCCTCACCAAGGACACACACAGCGAGGCCAAGAACGAAAGGGGCAGCTTGAGTCACCCACCGCCACACATCCTGGAGAAAGTATAAGTGCGGAAGAGGATCAAGAGGAGGTAGCCGGGGCGGTGGTGGCGGCGTTGGCTATGCAGTGGGCGTCGCTTCTACTGCACGTCTTCCCTGATTATTGTGAACTCACCGTAGACTGGTTTCATCGTCACTCCCTCCCGACCGTCCGGCCCTACCACTGCCATCCCCCTCAACTGCTACTTACTGGCTGGTCTCTCTAGTGCTTCCAGCGTCGCATTCCTTCCCCACAACGACGGCAGGGAGACAGCTATAGCGAGGACTTGACACGACCGAAGAAGTAGCAGTAGTAGTAGTAGTAGGAGGAGGAAGAGGAGTATAGGACTTGTTGTAGGTGGAGAATGAGACGTCGTAGTAAGGAGAAGAAGGAAGGGAAAAGAAAGTGAGGAAGAAGATAGGGAGAAAAAGAGGAATAAGGAAAAAGACGAAGAGAAAGAAGATGAAGACTAAAACAAGAAGAGGAGGAAGAGGAATAATAAGAAAACAATGAGAAAGAAGAAGATAGGGAGAAAAAGAGGAATAAGGGAAAAGACGAAGAGAAAGAAGATGAAGACTAAAAACAAGAAGAGGAAGAAGAGGAATAAAAAAGTAAACGAAAAGAAAGAAGACAAAGACAAAAAGAGAGGAAGAAAACGAAGATGAATTTAAACATCCATACAGTGCCACAAATACCCTTCAAGAGATAAAACAAAGAAAAAGAAAAACACAGCAAACAGATGAATTCACAAGAAGCGTACCCAGAGACAGCGCAACCATAGACCACCTTTAATTAGATTTTGGCAGCAGAACCCCCACACCTGCCGCCCGCACATACCTGGATTAACACAACAGACGATAGACACAACACTACACACCTGGGCAAGCCAATTCCCTTACCTACCTTTCTCTCCTTCCCCTTCTCCCCAACCTTTCCTCTGCATATTCTTCACCCCATACCAAGTTACCAACCCATCTCCCTTCCCTCCTCTACCCATGGCTCCTCACTTACCCAGCATTTCTTCTTCAGGGGAGAGAAACGGAAAAAGAAGTAGTATTCGCTAAGCTCCTCATATGCTGTCTTGCTATAGTGAAGTGCAGCGATCATGAACAGCGATAAATAAGAGTAATAGAATGGAAATGTATATAGGAGGAAGGGAAAGTTATAGGCAATCTGAGCGTGTGTGTGTTTAATGAAAAAAAAATGTAGATAGATAATGAATGAGGAACTCCAGAGATAGATAGATATTGAGACTTTTTTTTTTTTAAGTCCATATTTTCTTTTTTTTTTTTTTTACACTTTCATATTTGCCGTTTCTCAAAGACTCAATGTAGGTAATCCAGCCTGGTGTGTGTGCGTGTGTGTGTGTGTGTGTGTGTGTGTGTGTGTGTGTGTGTGTGTGTGTGTGTGTGTGTGTGTGCAATCCAGTGTACGATCATGCATAAATTTATTGTATGTTTTCCTTGAGAGAGAGAGAGAGAGAGAGAGAGAGAGAGAGAGAGAGAGAGAGAGAGAGAGAGAGAGAGAGAGAGAGAGAGAGAGAGAGAGAGAGAGAGAGAGAGAGAGAGAGAGAGAGAGAACACAAGAAAGTCGAAATTCTAGAACCCCCTCGAAAAAAAGGAATGACGTAGGGGTGATGGACGATAAGAGGGGAAGGGGGAGGAGGAGGAGAACGGGGCAGAATGGGGAGAACGGGGCGGGGCAGGGTGGGGGTATAGATCTTTAGAAACTATGGAGAGCCTTTTTTTTTTTTTTTTTTTACTCGTGTTCTTTGCTCGGCCATTCATCACCACCGCTACCACCACCATCATCATCATCAGTCTGCTCATTTAAAGGTATAGCGCTGATCCACTTTTTATTATTTCCAGTAATTGTGTTATGGCGAACGTCTTTAGTTTAGCTACTCTGTTTACATTGACTATACCGTTCACGTGTTTACCTTTGCATATACTACAAAGCCAGGTGTTATTATCTAGCCTGGTCCTCCTCCTCTAGTTTTCTCCTTTTTTCGTCATAAGGAAGCTGCGAAAAAAAAGTTGTTATAGCATTATGTGAAAGCGTCCGTGTCACTAATGTCGCCCGCAAGAATTCAGGTCAGATCACCGCGCCTAGAGAGAGAAAGAGTGAGAGAGAAAAAAAGAAGTTAACTAGTCCTATAGGCAGATGTGTGTGTGTGTGTGTGTGTGTGTGTGTGTGTGTGTGTGTGTGTGTGTGTGGTTTATAAATCTCTCTCTCTCTCTCTCTCTCTCTCTCTCTCTCTCTCTCTCTCTCTTCTTTTTTATTATTTTTTTTCCTTTTTTTCTATGGATAAGTGGATGGGAGGGAGAGAGAAAGGGAAGAATTTGTGTGAGACTTGTTATTCGTTTCATCATCCAGTTTATTTCATCTTCCTCCTCCTCCTCCTCCTCCTTGTACAGGTGGTCGGTATATCGATGACTCATCCTTCCTCTTGTTTTCGGTCTGTGGTTCCTTCTGTTTGATCTCTACACGCCGGGCAAACTAAGGAAATGTACGGTTTTTTTTATCAATATCTATTTTACTCTCTCTTTCCGTGTTTGCATCGGGTTCATCAATTTCAACACACATACATACATATACACACACAAACACCGCCTCCCCCCTCCCCCCCCCCCGCCCCCCGCCCCCTCAAGCTTCACAGGCATGCAGGGAAAGTTGAAGGAAGTGGAATTCCATCATTATTATCATATCTATTATTGACCCCCTTAACGGATGGACGGCTGCATGCATGGAGGGAGGGAGGGAGGAATTGACGTTGTGAATGGAGGGGTCGAGAAAGGAGTGACTGGCAGGGTGGAAGGAGGGAGAGAGGGGAAAGGGAACGTGGTGGAGGTGCAGGGGGAGAGGGGAGAGGAACATTGTGGTGGAGGTGTAGGGAGGAAGAGGAAACGGAAATGGTGGAGATACGAAGAGAAGGGGAGAGGAACGTTTATAGTGGAGGTGGAGGGAGGAAGGGAAGATTGACGTTGTGATGGAGGTTGGAGAGATGGGACATGGTGGAGGTGCAGGGGTAGAGGGGAGAGGGACATTGTGGTGGAGGTACATGGAGGAAGAGGACACGGAAATGGTGGAGATACGAAGAGAAGTGGAGAGGAACGTTTATAGTGGAGGTGGAGGGAGGAAGGGAAGATTGACGTTGTGATGGAGGTTGGGGAGATGGGACATGGTGGAGGTGCAGGGGGAGAGGGGGAAGGGAGGAAGAGGACACGGAAATGGTGGAGATACGAAGAGAAGTGGAGAGGAACGTTTATAGTGGAGGTGTAGGGAGGAAGGGAAGATTGACGTTGTGATGGAGGTTGGAGAGATGGGACTTGGTGATAGTGATGCAGGGAAGGAAGGCCGTGGTGGGGATGGTTACAAGGAGGAGGAAGCACTGCAAGCCGGATTATCTACATGCAACGTGCCAGATTGCCTTAAGGGGTTTTTACACTGGGCAAATTTTCCGTGGATCTTCAGTCAAACCACGATTTTCGCTGGTGTGGTTCTTATATTTCCGTGGTTTTCTGACGTGTCCACGATCTTCTAAAGCTACACTAGATTTCACAGAAGGACGACGGTATTACTCACCATCATCAGCACCAGCAATAACAAGAAACAAATGAGAACCACGCCAGCGGAAATCGTGGTTTGACTGAAGATCCACGGAAAATTTGCCAGTTAAAGGAGCTATTACTCAGCCTCTTTATTTACCGACTTTCGACCCCAAAACTGTCTCGTGGACCCCAATAAGGAGATTCACTTATAATTATCGTTAAAATAGTTAATTCCTGATGTTTCTTGGCAATAGTTAGGCGTCAGAAACTGGTAAATACTATGCTCTGAGTACGATAATCTGGCAACGGTACGTGTCTACATGTCGCTTGGGATCGTGTGCGTAGCGTGTCTTGTAGCATCTCCCTGTGACCCGACTGATTGCCTGGGTCTTCGGTCTTTGTTGTGCCTGATTGACCCTTCTTTCCATCTGTCCATCTTTCCTTATTAGTATATTTCTACCTGTCTGCCTTGTTGCGTCCATATCAAACTCCCCTAAAAGCCCGGTTGATCCTCTGTAGCCTTAGAAAATACTCAAAATAGTCGTTGTGGGACCTCAGATGTTTATGGCCTTCAGTCAGTCTCAAAAGCCACTCTCTTTCTCGTGGCGCAAAAGGGCGAGGCATAAGCGGCGTATGATGGGAATAGGATGTTACACGGACCCCCACAGCACTGAAGAAGAGGAGGAGGAAGAGGAATGTGGAGTCCTTAAACTATTGAACTGAAGGACTCGATTTTATTTTTCTGTTGACAGGTCGGAGAAAGCAGGATACTCTTCCCACGCGTGCCTCGGGCGGATCAGGATCAGCAGGATGGAAGGAGTACGCTTGAAAGGGAAAACTGCAGCCTTGGAGGGGCCTGGGACGGAGTGAGGACTAGACAGGAACGAGGAAATGGAGAGCAAAAACATATTCAGTAATTGCTTTCTTTGTGGATAATTGCGTCAGCTTACTTAATTGCTTGTTTATGTGGTTTAATTATATACCACGTGTCTTGATTGATTGATTGATTGATTGATAGTTTATTGTTGCCGAGTAAACAACGAAGGAGAAGGGAGGAGCATGCCATCCCAACCCCTAGGCAGTACAGAGTGTAATTATTCAACTAAGGATAGATTGTCCAGCGAATTTCAACTGATCTGTCTGTCGATCTAAGGGGAGGCTCTTTATAGTTTTCATTATTGTATTAACTTAGCTTCTCAATTCTTTATATTAGATGACAATGCTACTGCCTGGGGGTTGGGATGGCATGCTCCTCCCTTCTCCTTTGTTGTTTTACTTGCAACAATAAACTATCAATCAATCAATCAGTATATTTGTGTAGTCATAGTTTCACCTCACGTTAGTTTTGCAGGTGCTGAAGACGAGAGGAATAATTAACAGCCATCACTAAACAAAAACCCAGTTACTATTTACACATTGAGTGAAGATGAAATTCCCAAGGTTTTATATTCATTTTATATTGTATTCTATATTCATTTGATTTGTCCAGGAGAACAGCCCAAAGAAGAGGATGACTGGCAATCACAACCGTATACCAAAAAAAGAAAGTCATTGTATCATTGAAGGCACAGAAAAACTTAGAGTGTAGCACTTCAACACAAAAAAACAAAAGATGAAATGATTCCACAACTCAGAACACGAAGCTTCCTATTTAGTGAACCCGTTGTGGAGGCGCCATGACCATCACCGCCACCACAACAACACCAACACCACCACCGCCGCCGCCGCCGTCAGGGTGTTGCGCGAGATGTCACGTACCACGCGGGGCAGGAGGGGCGCCAGGCAGGAGGCACCCAAGCCCTCCAAAAGGTGAGCAGCTAAGGTAGTACTCAGGGAAGGCGGGCGTCACTTGTTAGCCCCGCCAGTCACCTCGACGAGGCCGAGGTGGTGCGTGGTGAGTGGCGCCGCCCTGCACTCACAGGCTCGTCTTCTTCTTTTGACCTGTTACGCTTTGTATCGCTTCTTAGGTCTTCCTCCTCTCGTGGTTCAAGCTTTACGTGTTACTGCAGCGGGAAGGGAGGTAGGGGTTTGTGGAATGAGATGCTACGGTAATATTTTTTTTGTATGGTGGCCATCTTGCGCGAGGTTAATACTGACAATGGGTCGTGTTTTAGGTAAATATGGAGATTCATTACGTGCCTCCAATATTGCCCCCACGAGAATAATAACCTTTCCAAGGTCTCACATACTGTTGTACTTCTCTAGTTTTACTGGTGCATCACAACCATAACCAGGGGGGCTGTGCACCCCCTGGTTAGAAGGGGGTTCGAGGGGGGCGAAGCCCCCCATTAGAGGCTAAGTTATTTAAAGTTTGGTTGGAGTAGTTTAGATATGCTCCCCCACACAAAAATCCCGATTTCCTATGGGTCCCCCAAGATCGTTAGGGAAAGGGGACTAGGCCATTTTCTTTACTTTTAAGTACTTGCGCCTTCATATGCTTCAGGGACATGTATTTCGTCCCTTAACTCTAATATGGAGGCGCAGAGTCAATCTCCACAATGACCGTGTTTTATTTCTTTGAATGCGGTGCAATAACTAATAGCTTGCAGGAAGTTAAGAATATTGACGTGAAAACTTTTAGTGCAGTCTAGTGCATCACATTTTGGCAGCAAAAGGTGGGGGGGTTGTCAGGTTAGGTTAGGTTAGATTTAGCTTGGATAGAGTTGTGAAGTTTAAGTTAAATATATGCGGTACACTTAGCGCTACACCATTGTTGTTACTAGTGGCAAAATAGGCAATGATAATACATATACATTCCCTGAATGAATGAGTGTGTGTGTCCCTTGGGTTAGGTTGGTTGTATTGGCCCTGAGACAGGAGGACTCCAAAAAGCCTTAAGTCACAAGAATCCTTTTGGTTCGACGCAGGAGTGAATGTTTTGAAAAAGATTTTGATGATATGTAGATATCTGTCTCCCACCCCACCACCAGTGACAACAGTATCACAGTGCGAAGCATATCACGCATATTCATGGTAAACAATTAAACTTAACCCATTGAACCTAACGATATCTAACCTGATCCCCCGCACTACCAAAATGTGATGTGCTGGACTATGGAGCATAAACTTTTTGCATCTGATACTATAATTTCTGCTTGAGTTAAATGGTATAAAGAATTCTTATGATTCAGATGTTTTCATTTTGGGGATAGTTGTTCTAAATATCCCCAAATTAAAGACTGAGCATGTATATATTGTTTGAAATTATATTTAATTTTACCAATAATAAACTTGCCTGCTTAGTGTAGGAATGGGGCTCAAGAAAGATATCAGGTTTATATGCAACTGCACTGGTGCTTTTTTTAATGCGGTTTCCTCAACCACGTAGTACATGAAATTTGGCTTGATAGTACTGAAGTTGTTTCTTTCAGACAGGAGACCCTCAAAGTCACCTCGGAGTGTGCTCAGCAGGCCCGCAGGAGAGCTCAGAACTGCTTCCTCAGCATGATAGAAGGTTCGGTTGAGCCCAAGGTGTTCATTGCCACGGTAAGTTGATGCAGTTTTTTTTTTTTTTTTTTTTTCAGCGTATGTTGTGTAAAAGATAATTGTTATTTTTATTTTGCCAGTAGCTATATGTTGTATTGTTTTACTCTGTCAAATTTTATGCCTCCTGAACTGCCAGGTTACCACCATTTTTATTTTATGAGGCAGGTTATTCATTGTCAAACTCCAGTGGATCACATTTCTTCTCTCTCTTCCTCAGGCTCGATACATCAACCCTGAGGTGTATGATGATGTGGTGGTGGAGCGTGCGGTGGCTGGGCTGTGTGGCTACCCGATGTGCCCTAACACCTTCACCGACACATATGGCTCCCGGACCTATGTCATCCGCAACAACAATCTCTATGACATCACGCAACGCAGGGTGTGTGTGCCAAGGAAGATTTGTGTCTCAGCACGTTAGGTTAGGTTAAGTTTAGGGTATCTTCAGACACATGATTGCCAACACCTTATGGTATAAATCAACAAAGAATGACCTCATTTTGTCGTATAGAAAGTCTGATTAGTAAGGAAGCATATACAGTCATCCCCGCCGTCATGGTATTTCCTCGGACTTCGCGCTGAGCCGAAACCGCGAACGGCGGGACTATAACCCTATGGGAAAATATGCATTTGGGGAAGTCACCTCTGACACGTCATATAAAACATGTTTTTTTCGTTCTTTTTAATGACTGAAATGAGACAAGACCTTGTTAGACAACAATATGTAATCAACACTCACCCTGGGGTCAAAATTTAGTAGCACAGAAGACCCAAAAGTAGCCCAATTTGATATAAGTAGCCCAATCTGGCAACAATGCATTTTGTCGGCGCTTTAATTTTTTTTTTTTAGAATAATTTTGCTATGAGAAAATCTCGACCAATAGCAGTCGTCCCTGAGTGAGCTGCTGGCCAATAGGAAAGCATGACGTCACAGTTCAACCGTGACATCACCAGGAGCAACCTAACGCCCATTGCCCCGCCTCCTCCTCTCTCCTTCCCCCTCTCTCTGCCTCCCTCCTCCCTCCTCTCTGCCTTCCTCCCTCCTCTCTCCCTTCCCCCTCTCTGCCTCCCTCCCTCCTCTCTGCCTTCCTCCTCCTCTCTCCCTTCCCTCCTCCTCTGCCTCCCTCCTCCCTCCTCTGCCTTCCTCCTCCCTCCCCTCCTCTCTGCCTCCTCCTCCCTCCCTCTCCCTTCCCTCCTCCTCTGCCTCCTCCTCCCTCCCTCCTCTCTGCCCTCCTCCTCTGCCTCCTCCTCTGCCTTCCTCCTCCTCTCCCTCTCTGCCTCCCTCCTCCTCTGCCTTCCTATTTAGCTCAATGCATCCGCAGACACGCTAAACTGGGGCACAGATAAGCGGGGGTCAATTAGTTGACCGCGAATACGCGAAACCGCGATGGGTGAGACCGCGAACGGCGGGGGGTGACTGTATGAATTTTCTGAATCGAGACCTATGGTAACTGTTTGGGGTTTTATTAGGTTAGGTTAGTTTAACCAGAGGGCAGTATGAGTCTCAATTGGCATCACTGAAACAATCCCGCCTGCGCCACCACCGGCTGAGGGAGATTGACTAACAGCCCCCCAAAACTGAAGGCTAAAAGAGGCAACAATAACCTCAGGCCCAAAAAATAAAGCTTAAAAGCACCATAGGCAAACCCGTAAGTTTTTCTCAATTCTCATATTTCCCAAAAATTCACAAAAATTCCCCAAAAGCCATGGAAAGTTTCCCAGTTCAAAATTTTCGTGAATTTTACAACCCTATGTGTGACCCACTTCACTTTGTTACCTATATTTTGCCATCTAAATTAAGTAAAATTGTACTCAAGCATTGTGTACCAACTCAGTCATGTATGTAGTGCTGAATGATGAAGGATTAGTGGCAAAGCTTTAATAGTAAAGGACATACACTGTCAAGAAGTTATTTGGTAGACACTCCTCACTGTACTGAATACTGAAACCGATTCATTTTCTAGAACTTCTGTAGCAATGTGTGCTTTGAGGCATCTGAGTTGGTGCGCAAGCAGGTGCTGACCCTTCCACTGTACCTGAGAGACACAGAGGACTCTGACATCAAGGACGTACGTCTCCCCTGCCTCAGCCGACTGAATGGACGTCACGGCAAGCTGGTGGATATCACAGGTGGGTGCTGCTTGCTTGTTGACGAAAGCTTTCTAGGCTGCAAACTGGAAGGTCTAAAATTTGGGTTCCTCAGGTTATTTAGGCAATACATTAGAAACTATCATTTATAAATAATTAAAGATCCATGTTTAGATTTTCTTGTAGTATAGAATTTCTAATGAATGGAATAATTTGTTCTGAATTTTCGTTGTGACTTACTTCAGTGTTGCCTCGCAGGTGGTATATCAAGGCCTGAGGTGGATGAGGGTAAGCCAAGAAAGGCGAAGGCGGACTTCAAGAGTGTGGACGACATTGCCCTAGAGTCTTTGGTCAACTGGTCTGAGCACGAGGCCGAGCAGAACAAGGAGACAGAGGATGGGGTTAAATTGAGTGACATCATTGAGGAAAATGAAAATACAGCTCAAACAGAGAGCAAAGACACGGACCAGACCAAAACTGCAGCAAAGAGTAACAACTCAAATCAGAATAGAACTATACCGGAAACTACAGACACCAGCAGTGATAAAACCATAACTGAAGAAAGTGGCCGAGACCATGTAGGATATACGGAGGAAGTGATTGAAAGCAGTAAGGCAAAGCAAAATAAAACTAAAGAAGAATGTGTTGACTCAAACCAGAAAACACCTACAGCAGAGGAAACTGGTAGAGGGCAAGCAAGATGTACTGACCATGTGGAGGACAGTGTTGATACTAAACACTGTGGATCAACACCAGTAGAGAGTAACACAAACCACAGCAAACCTGCCACTCAGAGTAATGATGCAGGTAAATGTGCAGCCGTGGAAGGAAAGACTGACGGCACTGTGGCTCATGAGGAGTGCAGTCGTTTGGCCAGTCCGAGTGAGAAGCAGCAGCATGAACCGGGCCATCATAAAGAGGGAGTTGTAGGGCCGGGTGACACTCATGAAGAGAAGCAGCTCAACAAATTGAACTCTGGATGTGAAAACACCAGCAAAGAAAGAAAGGATGGTAAAGAAGTATGTGTCACCTTCCAGGAGGACAATCGTGACTCTAAATGTAATAAGGTGGAGAGGACAAACAAGAGTGAAGGGAATGACAGTGTGTGTGATAAAAAGTGTTACAACTCAGAGAAATTGAATGAGAAATGTACAGAAGATATTGCTGGTACTTCTGAAACTGTGCCAACCGGAAGTGATGAGAAGCTTCAGAGTGACCCAGCTAAGAAAGGAACTCCTGGACATGAATCTCGTGAGGTCCCCAAGAGTAAGGATGTAGTTGTGGACCCACTCGCAGAAGTCCATAAGGTGAGCGCTTATACTGTTTGCCGTGGCCTCCTTTTGTTGTTTTGTTGAGTAATACATTAGCAGCTTAGTGGGCTTTATTGTTGGTTTGTTTTTGTCTATTCTCTTTACCTGCTTTCTTTGCTGTGAAAAAAAAAATCAAGTCTTGCCACACTTCCTGACACTGGCCACACATCGGCAGGTAGAGGCCGTGATGCGGCAGTGGGTGTCCTTCGACAGTCTGCGTGTGGTGCTGGGCGACCTGTATGTCCGAGGGATGCTGGAGCACCTGGGACACTCCTGGGAGAAATATGACACCACTGCAGGTCAGTTGTTTTGCTTTCCAAAGCCACTGCACCAGTATCATAAAGGAATGTTAAAAGTGTCCTTGGGTATTCACCTAGAATGTTTTATTGAATGTCTCAACACATTTTTGGGACCCCACATACAAACCACCAAAAAACAGCCAGGCTTGTCTTAAACAGTTACCTTTATACTCCTGGCATCGCATCACATAAAGAAACAGATCAAGATGCCACTTCCACAGATATTCCGACAAATACAGAGACTAATGCATATGTATAGAATTACACTAACTTATAAACATGAGTACCTTCACCATGCAGATATTCACAGTACTTATAACTCAAAACATCATCATCACCAGCCATTCCCAATGTTTTCCACCTCACTTTGTCTGATGTTGATGTACTCCATCTTGCTCCAGCATCTCCCCACCAGATCCTTATTCTGCCCTGACTTGTACAATTCCTAAGTTGCCACTCTGTTGATTGGTTGTCCATCTGGAGTTTGAACCATTTTGTGAGACATTTTTTTCCTCCCTCAACTGAGTTTACCGTTTCCAGTGGTTAAATCTAATCACCTTGCATTAGTAGGAAAATAGAAGTTGAGATGAGGATAGCAGTGATAATCTTACATCAGTTAGAATTTTTTATTAAAACCAGTCAGATCACACAGGTACCATGTTGTCCTTCATGTAGAACTCTGCCCACCTGTATCAACAGTGTCCTATTTTCATGATATAACTCAGAGAAGAATTTCAAAGAGCTTTTAAGTTTTACATTATTGTTCAGTGATATTAGCATGGAATTTCATAATTAACCATAGCTGTTATATCACACAGATTTACCAAGATACTGTGCCTAACTTATGTGAACAAAGCTTAGTGATCACAAAAACCAAGTAGACAGTTTGTGCAGGACAGTGTTTGCAGTGTTCTGAGTTCGTAACACTCATGTTTTCTTGGCAGGGATGAGGTTGAGTGTTGAAGCCAAGGCAAGATACATCTCCATATGTCGCCGGTTGGAGCACGAGGAGAGGCAGGACGAGGTGGAGGTGGGGAGGGAGGGTCAAGATAAACTTGACCTAAATCCCAGGAAGCAGAATAGGCCAAGCAAGCCTCTGCCAGACTACAGCCAGCTGCAGCGCCAGGCCAAAAAGCAGGAACTGAAGGTGAGAGGGGACGGTTTAAGCAGCTTTTAGAGGAATATTTTTGCAGTACAGTAAGATTGTGCTACAAATTAATTAAAATTCCTTTAGCTCTTCCCCAAGTGTCAATGTTGCTGCTAATGCAAGGAAAATAATGTCTAACACCTCAACATCTGTGAATCTGTTGATGGAGCCTGGACATATTTTTTCTAGAGTTCTATCTCTTAGTTGTGTTTGCAGTTATTGTATTTAGCTATACCCTGGAAGTCCTGACCTAATGTTTGTCTCCACAGGTCGTGTCTTTCTTTGGTGGGAGTGATCAGTACGAAGAACCTGTGGAAGAGAAACTGGAGAGCATACCCGAAGAAGAGGGAGAGGAGAGCAAGGCAACGGCCAGCAAGAGGAAACTGAAGACCAAGAAACAGCTGGAGGAAGCAGACACCAGAGAGCCAACACTGCCTTTCGTGGACAGCTACTCACAAGTTGCTTGGCGCCAGAGCATTGTACTCGAGAAGGTCACGGCATAGTAAGTAACCTGTTGTGTACCAATGAACATATGCTTATCTTAGCTCCCTCAGCAATTCTGCAGGTATCAAACTGTCTAAAATTGGTAGAGAATCAGCATAATTTCAATAAAAATAGGAAATAAGTGTGAAAAGGGCAAAAAATAAGTAAGAGAAGGGCAATATTAGTACAGTAAAATGGTTCTGGAGAAAGACTGGAAGCAATTGAGTTTAATTCAAACAAGAAGAGTGTCGTTGTCAAGATCTTTATTGAATAGCCTTACATACAGTTGTATCAGTATGCAATATAGATTTTTGAAAAAAGCAAAAATCACAAAATTGTTCCACTACAGTGAGACATCATATATATTGTAGAGGGAGCAGGAATGTTTGTTGTAACTTCTCTCCGTGTCCATAGCTGTAAGTTTGTGAGCCCAACTGGCACAGGTAGCTGCTCGCCGAGACTGGTAGACACCACTGGCTGGCCCGGCTCATCTCATCCTTTCATCTTAAATAAAAGTTTTTAAGATTAGGTCCTGCATGTTGAACTTCGCTAGTGTGGTGGTGTGAGCTGTTGCTATTTTGAGCTTTCTAGGGTGATCTGTGTATGCTCGTCCAGGTTTTATTTACAAACATTATATTCACTGCATGAAGTCTTTTAAATAGCTTAAATATGCTTACCAATTTTACCATTGGATTTTCCTCATGTCTCATCAGTCTCAGTGGATACGTGCCTATTAATAGCCGGCACATAGGGCCCATTTCAGCCTTGCACTCTGAGGATACAGAAGGAAAATCATTAGGTAATAGGTAAGCTTATTATAAGCTATTAAGAGAAAGCAGTGAATTAAATGAGTTTGTAAACAAAAGCCAGACTGCTTGTGCAGGCCGGAACACTATTAGCATTTCTAAGATGTAAGAGAAATAGTATATATTAGAGAAATTTAAATCATTCATATGATTTTCTATTACACATGTGGTATCAGTGGATGCCATATAAACATCTTAAAAATCTACTCTCCCATGCCTGCACTTACCACAGAGCAGGGGACGGTAATCGTTGCAGATTTATCTCGCCAAGCCAGGAGAGACTGTCTGTATAAACCTAAAGAAAATTTTATTTAGTAATTAGTAACTACAGTGAATCCTAAGACAACTTCTATTACTTTTAAATTCTAAAATATTGATGTACAAGGAAATAGAGGAAACAAAAGACAAATCACAGTTGTAATGGAAGAAGTAGAAGGAAAGGCACCAAAGTTACCTATGTAATTTTCAGACTTATAACCACACACCTCTCCAGTTTGCAGCAGCTGTTGGAGATGACGAGGCTGAGTGTGCATGAAGTCAGGAAGCTGCTGGGGCCCCTGGTGGCCACCTTCCACCTCTCCCCCAACAACATCTCCTTCTGGCCCAAGCAGTGGCGCCTCATCACCCTGATCCTCCTCAAAATGTGAGTGGGGCTGAAAATGACAACACAAATGTCATAAGGCACGCTGTGATGCATTCATTGATGGTATAAAATTTATATCATCTGTTTATAGGTTTATGAATGACAGTTATACCTTATAATACTGATTAACTGGTATATTTCCTTTTGAACATGTACGTACATTTCAGGCTAAGCGTGCGCTACCCAATCATCCAGGACGCCCTGAGAAGTGAGGAAGGTCTCAGCATGCAAGGAAGCATCCTCTCTGCTTTCTCCCTTGACCTTGGTTACTGTGACCGCATCCTGAGCTACTTGACAGAGATCCAACACATCTTGAGCAAAGACTTCAAGGATGAGAAAACTGCAGAGGTTTCTGAGAGTGCTGAAGTGCTCCAAAAGCCATGCCCTGAAGGGGAACACTTGCAGACTAGCTGTGTAAGAGAAGGTGCAAAGGGCACAGATGGTGATGTTCTTGAACAACCTCACAGATGAAGTGAAGACAAGTGATAACTTCATGATGAACTGAAATATCATGAAATTGTAAATAATTTACTATTGTTGAAAGCCTTCTCTGAATAAAACTTTAGTCACTAGTCACTCCAATACATATTTGATTCCAAACAAAGTCCTGTTGTAGTGATCACTGGTGCATGTATTAATGGGAGGACCTGCTGACCTTATTTCCTGGCTGGTGAAGTCAAATAACTTTCCCTAACTGCTCAAATGAATACAAAGATTGTTTGTGATAGTTTTCCTCGAAGGGAGAAACAACCTACTCGAAGTCAAGTAACTCCGTCCTGCACACACAGTGACACACTATTCCTCCAAACACTGTTTGGAATCCTGAACCAAAGCAATCAAGATGGACAGTGTATATGGGTGAGGTCAATGAGAAGTAACTTGGTCTGGAGACGATTACGTCAAAAACGCTGTAGAGGAGTATATTTAGGAATACAGGCAGAGAGACCAGATGATAACGACTATTGACTATTTTAATTGTTTAGCAAAGTCAAGTCTGGATGAGAGAAGACTTTTTTTTTTTAGTAGTGTAGAGTGAGAACGGAATACACTGACCTAGTAAATGCCACTCTTGAACAACCAACAAAATGTACACAAGTCTCAAGTGAATTTCCCGAGCCACTTAAAAGGTAGTTCCCGTTTCCTAAGCCAATAACTAAATAGGGTAGTAAAGTCCCTGGACCAAAAAGTCATTAACATAGATAATTAAAGAGTTCCGAGATGAATTAGGTCATTAAACTCACCAAGTCAGATACCAAAGATATTTTCCCAATGCAGATTCTACTCGCCTGAAAATGTACAGCCTTGCCTGCCAGCCGCGGCCTTGAGGGTGAAGGGTGGGGCGCGTCATGGGGGTGAAGCCTGAGTGGGGGGGCGATGGAAAACTTAAGTCGTAATTAAGTCGAGGTTCCAAAGTGTTAATCCCGTTAAACAATATCATTACTAGTACATGTTAAAGTATAAGTCATGGTCAGGGAACCACACCAAGGATTCAAAACTCGCTTCAAGGATTCAGATTACTTAGAGGCAACACTGTCCTGGCATTTGGTGAACCACCGACACAGCACTTGTAATTATCTGAAGGTCATTTTAACTCCGCTGACTGATGAGGTTGCCGATTCGTATAAACTTTTAGAATAAGTCACAGCAGGTTCAGCGTCGTGAATTTTTTTTTTTTTTTTTTTTTTTTTTTTGGTATTTCGTTGGGGATATACCCCAAGGGAGGAAGGCGGAGCATGCCGCGCAACCACCCAGATGGCTGGTAGAGAGATGCCCAATTCTTTCAAGGAGGAGGCCCAACAACGGGGTATCGGAAAGAGCCCACCTTTCCACTCCCATGGCACCGGATAGGTCTCGAACCCATACGCTATATCTCCATTCTTAAACATCCACAGTTATTGGACGATTTCTCCCTCATTTTGGAACAGGCCTGCAGCTAACATCTTATGCTGCTCTTATTACTGCTTCCATAACGATGCATGTATGGAACTAGCAATTTTTACTCATTGTCAGTAAACTCAGTTTTTCGTTGGCAGATAAGGAAATACTAAATGGCTGTTAATTGGGAGACCTTGACGGCGGCTCACTATGGATCAAAGTTCGACAAGGCCCTTTAGAACCTTTGGGGCTTCATTGTTTCGGACCAATAGGCGGACGAGTCGGGCTGTTCAGACTGGCCCAAGCAGATGAGGCTTCAGCAAGCTGACTGCTTCATCAAATCCGTTACTACCTTACAGCCATTCAATATACAAACATGCAGTTTCCTGACGTAATTTGTCTGCGGCGTCGATGAATTATATATAATTATTGACCACAAAGACCACTGAAAAGACTACTTTCCGCCGAGTTGCTGAGTTGGTATGTCACTGCTCTGCCTCGGTCATTGGCCAGTCCGAATAATGACACTTATTATCCATATCAGACCCTATGACATACCGTTTTTCGCATATATCTGTCAAACGAAGACTCGGATCAGCATGGGACTTTGGCACAGATTGTTTCACACACTCCGCTAATTTTTGACGCTATTGAGCAATGCCAGATGCGGTTAATTATGGCAGTTACTCTTGACTGATGGCAAAACCTGCGTGAGCCACTTACACATTCGAACAGGTGAGGCGTGACGTATTTGTGACGTGTATCCACCACCTACCTCCACCCCTTGCTTCCCCTACTTCCATCCCTCCCTTTTCCTCCCTCCTCCTTCTCCCCCCGCCCTCTTTCTCCCCCATACCTCCCCCGCCCTCTTTCTCCCCCATACCTCCTCCTCCCCCCCCTCTCTCTCTCTCTCTCTCTCTCTCTCTCTCTCTCTCTCTCTCTCTCTCTCTCTCACACAAACACTTGTGCTGTACACGAGATATGAATCCATGCACACGTATGACTTGAATTAATGGCAGATAAATATAAATTATATCCCGTCTGCATCAGCATCAACAGTGATGACGAGGATGACCTGTTTGTCGATGGTGATGAATGTTGAAGTAACATTATGTGGTCAGTTATTTACATTACTCATCCACCCATCATATACTCGCTATCTATTTTTGTTTGCTATGACTTTTTAACATATCTACATGAACACATATCGTATGGCAGTCTTTTCCTAACATCAGAATAAATTATTCATATATTTCTCAAATTTTGTTTCACGTTTTTACTCTGCAATGAATTCCCGCTTCAATTCCACCCTTATTCCTTTCCGTCTCTTACGCGATTTCCTATAAATGATCAAGCGTCAGCTACGTACTTCATCCCATCATACGCTCAACGTAACCTGTGGGAAGGAGGGTCATATACTCGTACAACTTTCAATGGTTGTATAATTGCCAAACAAACCTCATACAGCACTTAAGCAACATCCAGTTACGCTGGAGCAGGAATCACGATCTTGTGCATAAAACACCAGACCATACTGAGCATATACTTTCGAGTTATCCGACATTTAGACAAGTCATATGTGTGCAACGCTTCACATCGCATGTACACCGAGAGAGAGAGAGAGAGAGAGAGGGGGGGGGGGGAGAGGAGGAGGGAGGAAAGGAGGGATGGGAGTAGGGGAGGCCAGGGGTGGAGGTAGGTGGTGGATACAAGTCACAAATACGTCACGCCTCACTTGTTCGAATGTGTAAGTGGCTCACGCAGGTTTTGCCATCACAGTCAAGAGTAAACGCCATAATTAACCGCATCTGGCATTGCACAATAGCGTCAAAAATTTGCGGAGTGTGTGAAACAATCTGTGCCAAAGTCCCATGCTGATCAGAGTCTTCGTTTGACAGATATTTGCGAAAAACGGTATGTCATAGGGTCTGATATGGATAGTAGTAAGAGATCTACAATGCCACATGCTCCCCAAAGCGAGTTTTGAGTCGGATAAGATTACTAAGGTTTTGATCTCGAGTAAAATGGAGAATAATAATGTGAAACATCCAACACAACAGTCGCCTCGTTTAGCTACCATAGGTACAGACACCCGACCACGGCGACGCCCCGGCACCCCCGCCTCAGCGTTCAGCCTTTCAAAGAGCTTACCTGAAGGGAACCAAGTAACGCCTCGATACAAAAGCCACAGCGTGCTGCCGCGGCCCTCGCCAGGTGTTGAGTGAGCCGGCGGGGTCTGGAGAGGCTTGCTCATTAATTCAAGAGCGCGACTCCGAACCAGCTTCAAGTGAGTTCAAGTGGTAGTTCATGCTAGATGTTTAGCTAGTTATTGGTTGGTAATAACTTCCTAATTGCAGCTTTAACACATCACAAGCGACTTATTCTGTCGTAATTCTGCTCGTTGGTCACAGTGTTTGCACATCAGCACGGGGAGAGCGGTGCATCACCACTGTGGCCAGATCGCCGCTGCCTGACACTGTGCTGCGTTGTAACGCCGAAGAATAATGGCTGATGAATAACACAAAATAAGCAACTACATATTTATATAAATGATTTGAACGTGAAATAATTGCTTACAAGAATGTCCGAATATAGTAATAAGTACATGATGTAAAAAAAATAATGATGTTGAAATTTACATGGCGATGAAAGCAAATGACACACAGTGACGATGTCGTGACGTGACCGCCGCAGCAGATCTTGACCACAGCCACGGGGGCGCCGCGCGGCCCGAAAGCTCGTCGATGAGCCGCGGTCCTCGCCCCTTCCCTGTGGCTCCTCTTCCCCCGGTGCTCCCTGAGGTCATTTTTGGTGCCTGAAAAAGAGGAGGAATGTTTGGGTTCTCTAGGAATGCGGAAGTCTTGCATCCTCCAAATACTCACCGTATCTTTGTAATTGTAATGAAATGAATTAATAAAATCAACCTTTCCCCTCTCGTCACCCTCCCAAGCCTTGACAAAAGCCACCCGCCAGAAAAAAAACAGGCAGGCGTGGGGTGGGCGTGGCGCGCCGTACCTGAGGTGGTAGTACCAGTGTTGGCCGAAGTAGATGATATCGAAGATGATTGAGATGATGCCCAGACCAAACTTGCTGAAGTTGGTGAAGATGGAGGCGAAGTCATCTGTGGCACAAGAAACACTCGGGTGAGCACGCACGCCTGAGACGAGAGACACACACACATACCACCAAGACCCCCCCCCCGCTGAAGATGGTACCCTAGAACTTTTAATAACGATAATCAGGAGTTGTGAGAAAAGTCTGGAGGTAAGTAGGAGACACAGGGAAGCTGAGAACAGTAGGGACAGGCGGCACGTAGGGCAGGACGAACACTAGCGGCAGGAGTACGCAGGAAAACGCGTAATGAAAAAAGAAACTTGAACCTACTGCTGTTGGCGGAGAGGAGGAACATCTGCGCCAGGGACAACACACCGCCCGCGCAGTCCATCGTGATTCCGAAGATGCTGAAACCCTCGGTGCTTTTCAGCTGATAATTGACGTACACCTGCGGGAGATAAAGACAATAGGAGTGGGAAGGGACGCAGTAAAGTTTAGAATTTCATTAGATTTCGCCAAGACATCTTTTCTACAGAGGACAACAGCTGTAAGATCATTCTGAAACACACGTTCTGGAAGGCATTGAGAACCACAGAGTGTCAGACAGCACACACACCGTACCTGCGGGATGTACTTGAGCGGCGTGATGACCAGCTTCATATAAGACATCAGGTAGAAGACATCGAGCCACCACACAACCCCGACGGCCACCAGCACGCAGTCCACGCCCACCGCCACCACCGAGATGCCAACGAGAGCCATGCAGAGCCACGATACGCTCAGCCCCGCGTTCCGCCCGTACAAGAAGCACTGGATGGCGAGCACGATTTCCATGAAGAGCGCGTAGGAAGCGAAGAAGACGTCGTTGGTTTGGACGTGATTGACGGTTCTTGGATATCGCTCCTTGAACTGATCCTGGGAGCGAAAGTTGGGTTGTTTCTTGGGCAGTAGAGAGGCGGATGAAGCAGACAGATAAACAGCAAAACAACGGGCGTGAGGAGAATAATTATGGGTAGCAAGAAAGAAGATAAACATTCGATAGGATAAGAATCAACAAGAAAACGAAAAAAAAATACACCGAGAGCAAAAGGAGGGGAAGATACACACAAAAAAAACGGGGGTAGGAAGAATAATGGCTGCAAAAGGAGGAGAAATATTGATAGGATAAGAATGAGAAAGGAAAAAAAAGCGAAGTAAGAGGAATTAGTTAACGAAAGGGGAAATAATTAGATGAATGCGTCAAAAGATGGAAAGAAGAGGAGGGAAGATAAACAGCGAAGAAGGGCGAGCGAGGAACATGAGAGGATGGACGATACAAGAAGAAGAAGCAGATGATGAAGATACATATTAGCACCAAAGAGGAACATGAGAGAATGAACGATAAAAGAAGAAAAGAAAAACAGGATGAAAAGCAAAACAAATAGACGAAGACAAGAAGAAATGAAAGCATCAGAACGAACAAAAGGAAGAAGAAAGACGAAAAAGAAAAACAAAAACTAATCACCAGCGACGGTACCCAAAAAAACAAATGAGCAGAGAAAGACAAAGAAGAAAACCGCCGAAGAAGAAAAAGGAGAAAAAGGAAGAAAATGATGAGTAGGCTAGTTCTAAACGTGTGACTCTCGTATATAGTAACTTACCTGAATGAAGGGAACGTAACAGAAGGCGACGTTGAAGACAGTGTAGCAGAGATAGGCGATGATGTTGAGGGTCACGTTGTCCAGACTGAGCCCTTCCACACTGCAGGGAAAGAACGAGGTCAAGGTCACCCTCCTCCTCCACCTTCTTTTCCTTTTTCCCTTCCCTGTATTCTCCTCTTTTTTCCCCTCCCTCTATCCTCCTCCTCCTTTTCTTTTCCCTCTCTCTTCCTCCTCCTTGTTGTCGTCCCTCCCTCCTCCTCCTTCCTCCTCCCTCCCCTCCTTCTCCTCCTCTCCCTCCTCCTTCCTCCCTGTCCTCCTCCTTTTCTTTCCCGTGTTATTTTTTTTTTTTTTTCATTTTAAAGAAATGGAAAAGAAAGCGAGCGAGCACACACACACACACACACACACACACACCTGCTTTTTTTTTGCACTGACAATCAATCAACCAACCAATAGCACGTTGTTTGACCCCTTGTTTCCCCTTCATCATGCCCCCCCAGGGTCGTCGACCCACACCTGGGGAACCCCTGCTCTACTCTCCTCCTCTTTCCCTCCCTCTCTCCTCCTCCTCCTTTTCCTTTCCCTCTATTCTCCTCCTCCTTTTCCTTTCCCTCCTCCTCCTCCTTTTCCTTTCCCTCTACTCTCCTCCCCTCCGTCGTCTCCTCCTCTTTCCCTCCCTCTCTCCTCCTCCTCCTTTCCCTTTCCCTCTATCTTCCTCCTCCTTGTCCTCCTCCTCCTCTTTCCCCCCCCCTCTATCCTCCTCCTCCTCCTCCTCCTCCTCACCTCTTCCTCCGCCAGTTGAGCCAGACCTGTGGGAGGAAGGACAAGTCCCACAGAATGGTGTACAGCCAGCCGATCACGTCCGCCGACACGTCCAGAGCGCGGCTGTGGATCACGGACACCCGCACGAACGCGTCCGTCACTCTGGAAAAAGAAAAACACTTACGGTCTTACTTACTCACTTACAGGCTCACTTTTTTATGTACACGCTCACACTCACGTACGTTCACTCGAGGAGGAAAAATAACTCAAATTAATGAGAAAAAACTATAAAAAATGACAAAAACGAAACTAAAAAAGACTAAAATAAGACAAAAAACGAAGCAAAAACTAAAACTCAGAAAACAGACGAAATAAAAAAATAACAAACTAACAAAAAAGTAAAACAGTAAAAAAAAAGCGAAAAAAATCCACTCGGAAAAAAAGAAGAAAAAAACAACAACTCACTAACGAAAAACAAACAAAAAACATACAAAACAAAACTAACCTAAACACACGAAAAACAACAAACCAATCCCAAGCATTAGCTCTGACCCACCCAAACAACGATTCTCACTCACGTACGACACAAGAAAGGAACAAACAACGACTCTCACTCACTAAAACACGTACGACACAAGAAAGGAACCACCAACACCACCACTTACCCCACACAGGAGCCGTTCGTCGTCACCCCCACCACAGTCTTGCCAACCCAGCGGCTCACCAACTCCACGCTCACGTTGGCAACCACATCATCCCCTGCCGAAGACTTCCCCCCTGCAAAACTGACTCCTGACACATGTAGATAGGGGGGGAGGGGTGGCCTAGGGCGTCGGGGTGGAGGGGTGGAAAGGGGAGATTCTTTAAGGGGTTCCAGACGTCCATTTTCACAGCCTTTGCATCTCTTGGAGGGAGAGGACGAAGAGGAAGAGGGAGGAAGATGAGGCGAAGTAGAAGAAGAAGAAGGGGAAGAACCAGAAGTAGAATCAGATGATGAAGATACAGACACCAAAGAAGCAGAAGAAGGAGACGGAGAAGGCGAAGTCGAAGTAGCAGAAGAAGAGGTTATGGTCGCGGTGGTAGTCGAAGTAGGAACGCTTGGACAGAGAACAAGGTCTTCCAGGGGCTCGACGCTGGGGCTGGCTGGGTCGTAGGTGAAGTTGACGGCAAGGCACTGGTTGAACGACCCCCTGGAGGCAGCAAGGCGAGAGTGGTTACTGCTTAGACGTGGATAAATGGGACAGATATATATGTGGTAACTGTATAGGGTTGACTTTCTCTCTCTCAGTCTATCTATCTATCTATCTCTCACCAGGCCTGGAGAATCACTGTGGCGTTCTCGTGCTTCTTCGCCACCAGTTCGATGTCTTGTGTTGAGAACGTAAGCCACGCCGTCTCTTTGCACGGCGCCGTCAGCTGTTCCTCGCCCCCTCCCGCCCCCTCCGCCGCCGCCCCTGGGTAAACAAACACACTCAAGAGATAAGAAAAGTAAACAAAACAAACAAAGTGATGCACAAGACTAGTACAATAACGCCGCCTAAAACAGAAACGAATGATTGATCCTAAAATAAACGCACTCTGAGATAAGAGGAAACACACACACACACACACACACACACACACACACGCACCATATCTCTCATTCCTGCGATTTCAACAGTGATTATAAAATGGTTGGCGGGCGAACACACACATGCATTAAATTCAAACCCTTTTTTTCATCCCTTCCTCTCCTCTTTTTCTCGGGACACGAACCCAAACTACACTTATCAACCATTACAACGACGAATTATGGTGTGATGACGATGGGAGATCTTTTTTTGTTTTTTTTTTTTTGCTACTAACCCTGACGAAGGAAATGAAGCAGGACGAGGAGGAGGCAGCGGCGGAGATGGACATGACTCTCCGGGGCGACACTTCCTTCCATGGCTGCTGGCGTTGAAAGAGGACGAGGAGCGGCGCAAAACAGTCCACAAGCAGCAGGGAGAGGAAGAGGAGGAGGGGGAGGAGGACGTGCAGTAAGCAGACCAGCAGAAGCCGAATAAGCAGGAGACGTAAAGGGCAGCAGGCCAGGAGGAGGAGCTGAGAGAGGGAGAGAGAGGGAGTCGTGAGGAAGGATGTGGTGAGTTGAGCTGACAGCACACACACACACACACACACACACACACACACACACAAGTGTTCGTATGAGTAAAAGAGGAAGAAAAAAAAGACATCCACGCTAAATAGAACACTAACCAACACCAACACCACACCGTTCAACACAACCAGACTGACCATCAAACAGCTTATTCCCCCCCACCCCCCGCCCCCCCACCCCCGACACACATCGAAGTAGAGGAACAAAGAAAGAACAGAAATGAACAATAACCAGAACCCAAAACACACCACCAAACTGCATGACACAACCCACAACTTACTCCTCTCCACAATCAACTTATTCCACTCAGCAGCCTTCACCACGCCCAGCACCGCCCTTCAGCACCTCTCAGCCACCCCCAGCAGAGAGCACACACGCCTACTGATCGACTGAGCCTTGACGCTGCTGGTGATGGTGTTGCTGACGGGCGGGGCGGGAGATCATGCACACGAATGGACACTATCTAACACGTGGTTGGCTATCGCGGAAACAATGGCAAACGGTGGTCAGGGTGAGTCAACGAGGAGGAGGAAGAGAGGAGGGTAACGGGGGCAGGGAGGTGGAGGGGGTTGTTTGTGGGGCCTGGGTGAGTAGGTAAACATTGCATACTGATCCCGGTCACGTGTTGTATGTGAAATTTAGGGGATTGTACGGAACGGAGAGGAGAGGATGTGCCCCTTTCAATGCCTGGTTCATGTAGTTTCGAATACCACACAACCCTTCTCTGCATTTCTTTATTTCGACTTGGATGTTACCCGCATTTAAGAACATAAGACATAATACCCGATTCATCTTGGCTTCGAGTACCACACAACCAACCCTTCTCTGCTTCTTTGCTTATTTCCACTTGGATTAATTAATGTTTCCACTTGTATGTCACCCGCATTTACCTGCCTTTCTATCATTAGCAAACTATCGCATGCCTTACTGTACGTTAAAAATGCATGGTGACTAACTTTATAGCCTATGTGTGTTAACAATAGGCTTAAATAATGTTAGTTTTTTGAGTAAGGAAGGTAGCTCAAGGGAAAAATAAAGAACAAAAAATCCCGGTAATCAATGCTCCTCTACTGTATCAGCGGTAGCCAGACTGTAACTCCGTGACCTCTGTAACCCACGTGACGAGGGCATTTTGTAAGCAGCGCCCGGGAGCCGTGACCCGCGAGCACTTCTTCAGTCAATCCAGCTGAGTCAGGGGAAGCTCTGATCCCCGACCCCGAGCCCCCGTGCCCCGAGTCCTTCAAACAAGCACTGGCCGTCGCTGGGGATGGTCGGCTCGTTGTCTCCTTCGTAACGACAGACCACATGAGCAAGTGGTTCTATGTCGAGGTGCTGTGTGTCGTGGAGAAGCCGAGTCCCGCTGCTGAGTCCGACGAGGGCATGTTTTGGTATGGTTTGGTTTGGTATGTTGCAAGGCCTTTGTATTTGTCTGAATCAACGCTGGTATAGTCACTGCTGAGCTACGTCTTACCTGTTTGTTCTTGTAATCTAATGGTGGTCTTAAAATTTACGACTATATAACATCATCCAACAGAAACGAATACAACTGACTGGCTGATGGTGTTGGAAAAGTCAAGGATTAATTGGAGTTGTGGTCATTTAGTCAGGGAGTTTCATCCATACTTATGTTTCTACTTATACAATATTTATACTTAGTTATAAGATATCGAGAAAGTAGTGCTGGCGTCTACAAACTTCATCAGTAACAGTTATAGGCAAGATTAATGTTTTTCTCTCGATAAACGACATTTGTTAGAACTTTATTTATCGGTTTATTTATTTATTCGCAAAGCCAAGTGGGTTCATATATATTTCGCAGGTGTGCAACAGTTTCACATATGCGCGCGCGCGTGTGTGTGTGTGTGTGTGTGTGTGTTGCCAACTGTGCTAATTCGCGCAATCCACAGTCTCGCTCTCACACTGTCACCAGCAAACAATATTATCCCGCACTCACAATATTTATCATCGCATTTTGAAGATTTTGTGAACAATCGCCACGAATCTGCCTTAGAAGAGGGGAGGAATCAAGCGGTTTTCTAGCGACAGATAGCCTCCCCACGGCCTGTCATCTCGTGGGTTGGTGTTGTATCTGTTAAAAAGTGTTGACAGTGGCCAGCGCGCAACCTTGAGCTAGGCTGCTAGAGGGATAAGAAGGCGTGTAACTACGTTCTGCTCCCTCAGACTCCCTCGCAGCTCCTCAGACTGGTTCCTGTTCTCGCTTCAAACTCACTGCCCAGCTTCTTCCTCTGAGTTGAACGAGGAAAATCAAAACCTGGAGTGAAGGCTAGCGAAGGTGATCCACGCTACTGTGATACCTGTTGTGTGTGTGTGTGTGCATGCCAGATCTTGATTACTGTTGTGTGTATTAGCGGGTGGGTGCTTATGCGAGTCCTTCAAGGTGAGTTGTGGCTGCATCTCGCAACTCGCACGATAGAAAACCTACCTAGTAAGTAAGCGCGCATGCAGTGTTTAGTAATCTTTTGTGCTGTGAGCCGTAATGCAGTCTTGTCTTGCGTAGAGATAAATGTTGTGTTTAAAAAAAAATAGTCTTCACTACCGGTGTGTAATGCAACCAACGACGACAATAATAGCCTCTATGTCGTGTCTGCAATGAAAGTGAAGAACAATATATCTGGGAGC